>NC_079164.1:106569214-106729214 GCF_947568905.1 Ostrea edulis
GATAAGACATAACCTATTGAAAGCATATTCAGAACTATTTTTGGTAGGGCTTTCATATTATGTATATAAATTTTTTATGACAAGACATTGTGACACAATGGTATTTGATCTTTTGATCTTGGAGTTTGACCTACTTATTAATAAAACCTAACCTATTAGATATCTCCTAAGGTAGGCTTTCATATTTTGTATATAGATTCTTTATTGCAAGACCTTGTTAAAATTTTGTGTTTGACCTTGTGACCTTGAACAGTGGCAGGGCAAAGGTGGCTCAGGTGAGTGATGTGGTCCTTGGGCCTCTTGTGGTCTGCAAGTTAGCTTCTTTGTTTCCTGAATATATCTGGCATATTATGAAGCCTAAGATCATCAAACATTGTCTATGGATGCATCTTGGGGTGTGGATTGACCAAAATAACTATCATAATGACCCCAGTTTGGAATTAGTCCGTTATTGCACCGTATATTGTACTTTGAAAATTAGAATCATGAAGTCATTAATATCAGTTTTGTTGCATCTGCAGTACAAAAGTTTGATGACTTCATTTTAGAATATTATGTGGCTATTCATTGTAAAAATCATGTTCTCAATCATACCTTGTACACTATGAATTAAAGCCTTGGGCCATTATGATTCTTCTTCTGAAGAGGTGTAAATCATTGTTCTCAAGTCTGTTCAAACATTTTTTACTTGCACATTGAAAAGGGAAGTAATGCTCAATATGTATGAAAACAATATTTGTTTTGTGTTTTCAGTGACAAGTGTTAGTCCCAGTGTTAAACCACCAACTATGCCATTAAAGACCATTCCTCTGAGACATTCTTTGGGCATTCCAATAGCAACACAGTTTGTTGCTGCCCCAGGAGCGGCTCAGTTAGCAGCCATCAATAAACTGGTATCCCAGGGCACTCTAACCATGCCAGTTACCATGGCAAAAGGATTCGCACAGCCCATTCTGGTATCAACCAACCTGATGACTGGGTTGACATCTAGTCAGCAACAGCAGATACTAAACAGTGCTGCAACGCAAAGCTTGACAAAGCAAACAGTGGTCACGTCTACCATTCCTACAGCAGCTGCCACGGTCAAGGTCACAGCACTATCCGCTACACCGCTGTCAGTTACCCCATCTATGGGTACCATAGCAACTGTTCCCAGTATCAGACCTCTTGCTAATACAGGAGCAACTCACATGTTGGGACAAATCCCTTTCAATATTCTAACTCAAGCACTGCCCAGGACATCGTTAGGACAAATTGTCACACCAACCACGACTACTGTGCCTGCCTCTGCTCCATCTAGTCTGCCACAAAGTGTAAACATGCAGCAGTTAATGTCGCTTGCTCAAATTACCCAAGGGACACAACTGGTATCCCCCATGACAGTTATGTCTCCAAATGTGCAGTTTGCACAGGGACTCACTCAGACACAATTAAATTCTATGCTTTCTAACCCTCTTCTAAAACAGATTCCTTTGATCCCTCATGGGTTTCTGCAGGGAGCCCAGGTGGGTGGTGTTTTGGGCCAGCCAGTTGTCAAACCTGTGGTGGTGGTTAGTCTGCCGAGTATAGTGACCACCACTGCCCCTACATCCACCATTGCTGTTAGCTCAGCAACCACGACTTCATAGATAGAGAAATTCAATGCATCCTGTTTTGTCATTTGAAATATTTCCTTTTTGTCACGTGTGAAATATTTCCTTTTTGTCACGTGTGAAATACATGTATTTCCTTTTTGTCACGTGTGAAATAGTAAAACAGGTACAGCGAACACGCTTACAGTGAATTCATGCTTACAGAAAAGTGATTTTTTTGAGTTTTGAAACATATTATGAACTTACTGGATATAATGAATTATGTTTATAATGAATCACATCCCCAGCATTTCGTTGTAAGTGTGTTTTACTGTACTTTGCCACTTTTGAAATCCAGGGGTTTATAGGCCGACTTTAAGGATGGAATCTTCTCATTTTCATTTGTTTTATGAGATGTGAAATTTTGTATGCAATGACTACAGAACGTTTGCATTCTCTTGACACACAGAAAAATGGGTGTCTTTGTTCTTGTTTTAGTTCAAGGTTAATTCATTGTCACACTCTTTTTCATATCAAGACCCTTGAAATTCCGCGAGAGCAGACATAAATTGTACAGTTTATATACTAGTGATTTTTTACAAATTTTTTCCTAATTTGCAGCATAAACACTATGAAAATATTTATGTCTTTTTGCCGAACTAATACACACTGGTAATTTCTACAAGATATAAGGAAGATTGAATTTCCTTTTAGATTTTTGCACATTTAATCGATATTTCTGCAAGATATAAGGAAGATTGAATTTTCTTTTAGATTTTTGGACATTTAATCGATATTTCTGTCATACTTGTACTGCGTAGATATTTTGGACTTTTTCATGTAATAGCATAAGGTGCACGATGACATGAAATGTAATAGGGATATTGGATCAGACAGGAGAGAAGAAATGATCTTTATTTTCTTAGGAGTAGGGCATCTAAAATCAAGTTCAAAATGGGCCAACTAATTACTGTTGGCTACTTGTTCTCTTTTGCCAGTGGTGACCTATCATTTTGAAAATCTTTTCTTGCTGTGATTTTGTTCTACTAGAGACAGTACTTTCAAATTTTTCAAAGGAGGAAATAAAGTGATATTCTACTATAGCATTCACGGAAAATGTAGACTGCTATGATTCAAGTTCCTTAGACCCATTTTAGTATTCGATGTTACCACTGTAAGTAAGAAAGAGTAATGTGGCTTTGTGACCTACTGGTGGAAGGAAATGCATGCACATAATTCTAATTTGTCTGAAAGATGACAAGAATCCATTCATAAGTGTTCATTAAAGCATATCCACTGAATCAAAATACACTATAGATACAGAGTAATTAATTCAAAATGTACAATTTGCAAATACATACATTAAAATATCTAACGTTGATTTGACTAAATTTTAAATTGGATAGTTCTCATTACATCCATATTAAAACATGTCATTCATTTTACAAAAGGTAGTCTTCTGTTATCATAGATTAGTTGAAATTTAACAGTTGTGTAAATAATATTACATCTCATCCACAGTATTGTAGACGCAGTTAGTTCTGATGCTTTGATTGTTCCATTGCTTAATGTTTCACACTGATGTGTTTGTAACACAGTCTAGATATGAATGTGTAATTGTAGCTTTGCATTTCGGACCTGATGAAGTGAAGGTTTAAGGCATAAAAGTGCTCTTTTTGTTGAGGCAGAGTAGTATATTTTTGTTAAATCTGTTGTTATTGTTGATGATGGATGCAAGTGTAAATATTTATAGTTTTGTTTATACAGGCCAAATCACCATTGTCTGTGATCTTATTGTAATGATAATGTACCAAACATATTCACTGTCAAGGCATTTTGTGAAAATCTGTAATGATCATGTATGTGTATATATATGCATGTTTGTGTATGTGTGTGTGTTGAAGAGGTTAGAATGTGGAAGCATGTAATATTTATGAGGTACATGATACTGAGTTCATTTGTTATTTATGATTGAATGTTAAAGTGTATTATATATATTCCACATGTTGCATTCAGTGTCTTAAAATTTAGTGACTCTGTAATGGGGTTGAAATCAGGAGGTTTTGACAGCTATCATGGTAATTCTAAATTTGAAAATTTTGTATGGATTTTTTCCCATAAATGGAGTTTCAAACCAATTTTTTCTGTGTGGGAAAATATATAATTATTATATTAAAAAAATTGATGTGAAAAATTCATTCTTTTGTGACAAACATTTGAAGTTGGATTGTCAAATTAAGTGGTTGTATATATTAAGTTAATGCAATTTCCTACAGATTTAAAATCCACCCATGTAAATCCATGCTTGTCTTAATAAAGTATAATTTTGCATAATTGTTACACCCATGCTCCAAAAGAGTAATATCCTGGTCTCTGCCTGTCTGTCAGCAAGTGGTATTTCTCTTAGAAACTCTGTCATGGCCAGGGTTTTCATTTAAACATTGAGATTCAAAATGATTTAATTTCACATTTAAAATGCAATTTGATTGGTTCATTTGACTTTGTTAACAGTCTTTGTATCATATAAACTGATGCTGTTAAATCCTGCCATATGATGTCACAATATGTTTGGCTCCCCTGTTTCCATTTTGTTGCTACAGATGCTGCCATACTGTTCTGCATCAATTTCATTAGAATTATTCATCTGATATCTTCTAATTTTATACAATTTAAAGTAAGTTAGGACACTGCTCACTGTTTATGATGCATTATAACTGCCCTAACTTATTTTTCATCTAAAATCAGAAGTAATATTTTTCAAATTTCTTTTTTCCCATGTGATGAATGTAAACATAATTATATAGATTTTTCTCAGCAATTTGAAATCACAGCTAGTTGTAATTTGGTACCAAGCTTCCTCTTGGTAAGCTGTACTGGATGCTGTTACAGTAGTTTATAATCTCATGTACTTGAAAGTGATCATGCAAATGACTAATATTTTATTGTAATTATTGCAGCCATCATAAGTGGTATGGCAATGTTCATTACTTGTCAACATGTCCAAAGTTTTTGGCTCCATCACGTAAATATTGCACATTGTATGCAGTACACAAAGTGTCTCCAGTTTGAATTCCGTATTCAGTAGTAGCAATTTGGCCCAAGGCACATAATTTAGAAAGTTTATTGTTTTTGTGGGTTTTTTTTTTTTTTATGGATTGAGATCATGCATCTCTTCTCTTTTGTAGGATGGTGTAAAATTCTGAACTACAAATTGAGTTTGTTTCATTTTAGCCAATTAAGATTTTTGAATTAGCAGTAAAGGTTTATTTTGACCACAGGGGTCTGGAACAGTTTTTAAAAACATATTGTAAACAATACTATATTTAAAGATATAGTACATGTAATGTTTACAATTTTTTTAAACGGTAGCAAGCCCTTAGTGTTTTGACTAGATGTATTCCATCGGGATTTACAATTTATTGAGCCGATATTCTCTATATTTTATGTGTAGGAAAAACCACATGGGCCTTGCTGTAGTGGATGATAGTGTATTTGATACACTAGTTCAGCAACTGACTCGTCATAAAACTGATGTAACCTCACTTTTTATCTTGCTCTTGCCTCATCAATGTATGTTCCTGTTATAAAAGTGCAAGCTAGATCAAAAGTGAGCCGAGCTCAGATTTATTGCCTGTATCCAGATTTCAGACTCTTGACCTTTGGTACCAAGGTACATCTGAAATTCTTGCATGTTTATCGACACCATGTGATAGAAATACCTGCTTTCTGATTACATTTACTACTGCAAATATACTTTTAGGCAATGTGAGTTGGGGTATTTATTACTATTGGTTGCCTCACACTAAATCCTGTTGATTGGACTATTTGGAGAAGTATCTGCCACAACTGCAATGTACCACGATATGTTTGCAAATTAATCCAAAATAAAAGTGATTATTGAAGAGTTTACTTCATTATTTTTATTTAGTGATATCGCTACTTGATGGCCGAAATTGTAAAGTCTTTTCGTGTTCAATGCTATACTTATTGATGAATACACATAGTAAGAAACTAAAAAAAATAATCAAAGTACAGAATGTACTCTGGGGAGTTGGAACTTTTTTCAAATATTCAAAACAAAAAAATTGCTGTATACATGTATATCAAAGTAATTTGCCATTGTTTTCATTTTTTTTAAAAACCTTAATATTGATTTATTTTCACACCATATGTGTGCTGTTAACATTGGTTCAATGAATTTATTTACTTCATGTAGAGATTCTGGTTATTCATGTAGAGACTCGAGAGAGCATGTGTTTACCTTCAACCCCTCTAATCGGCCATGAGTTTGTCCATATAGTGCCTAGCATGCAGTGCTTATTTACAAATAGAAACTAAAAAGAAGGCCCATGAGCCACATTGCTCATCTTATCCTTTTGTTGTGATTCTTAAAAGGTCTTTTTTTCAATCTTTATTCCCATGAAAACTTGTGACCCCAGCCTAGCTTTAAGAGTCACAACATAACCAAACTTGTTTTCAAAATGACCTTGCTGTTCTGGAGGTCAAGGTCATTGTTGTATGAAATGAAAGGTATTGGTAAAAGAAATCTACAAAATATGAAAGCTCTACCTTAAAGCAATACAAGCTGTAACTGACGGTAAATAAATTGAAAAATAAAAGAATAAATAGTCAACATTTATGTGATTGAATATATATAACTAAATAGAATCAGAGTGAACCTGAAGCAATAAACTAGTCAAATCAGCAGAAAATGTTGATTCATGAATCATTGTCATCCTGTCGGTAATTCCTGCTCGTAATCTCCGATGTGCATCGACCTTAGAGGTCACCAGTTTGGAAACAGCGAAAGAGGGGCACTGAGCACGTGTTAGATTTGTAAACAGTTTAACATGCCAATTTTATGGAAAATTCACAATCAAAATTTCATTTGAGTGGAACATTTGCGTAATTATTACCTTTTTACATTTATATAGTATTTCTAGTCATTCATGAAACAACGCAATATTTTAAAACGAACGACACGTGTAGTTACTCGCGTCAGTTTCTGTCTGTGTATATGCCCTCGGTCTCAGCAACCCGATTATGTTAGGCAATCATCGTTCCCATGTCCGTGTATACGACACAATGGCGTTTTATACGAAACGTTCATTGTAGGTGTGCACTCAAACAATATTCCCTTGTTTATTTTGCAGATTTTTTCTTCAGATCTTGGGGATTATATTAGTTATACCGGTAGGTGTTATTTGGTGAATAATTGGATAGTTGAAAAAATACCGTCAGTTATAGTTTGTATTGCTTTAAAGGGACTGATTCACGATTTTCCCCAAAATTTTGTTTTTCACTTTTAATGATTAAAATCAACTATCTAATATGTTTAAAAGATTTTCCATAAAAATAAGGTTATACATTAATTATCACAGAAGCTCATTTTAGGGAGTTTGTTATTTGTTTTGTAAACAAAGATTGCAGTATGTTATTGTTTACGAAATTTTCAAAAGAAATGGATATCGATCTAAGTTTATTATATCTTTCACATTTCAAGCATTCTTCGGGTAAAATGTATCGCCTACAAGTTAAAATGTGTGACTATGCAAAGTTAAGATGCTTTATTTTGCAAAATCAATATTTCACTTGTTTGTATACATAACAAGAGATGTTTGTAAAACACATATGCCCCCCCCCCCCCCCCCCCCCCCTATGGTGCAAAATTGAAAAGGGTTATACACACACATCATTTAATTGATAGTAGTATCATCAATTCAAAGTATTGAGCAGACAATATCTTCCTATGTCAAGAGTGAATTGACCAAGTGACCTAAAAATCAATAGGGGTCATCTACTCCTCATGTTGTACCAGTGTACCAAGTTTGGTGTCAATCAAGCAAATAATTCATAAAATATAGGAGACAATATATTACTATGTCCAGTTCAACAATTGACTTTTGACCTCAAAATCAATATGGGTCATCTTCTCCTGAAGACGTACCAGTGTACCAAGTTTGCTGTCTGTCAAGCAAAGGGTTCTCAAGATATTGAGCAGACAGTATATTCCAATGTCCAGTTTTACCCTTGGCCTTTAAACATGTGACTTCAAAATCAATAGGGGTCATTTTCTCCTGAAGATGTACCAGTGTACCAAGTTTGATGTATGTCAAGCAAAGGGTTCTCAAGATATTGAACGGACAGTATATTCCTATATCCAGTTTGACCCTTGACCTTTGATCATGTGACCTCAAAATCAATAGGGGTCATCTACTCCTTATGCTGTACCAGTGTACCAAGTTTGGTGTCAATCAAGCAAATAATTCTTAAAATATAGGAGACAATATATTACTATGTCCAGTTCAACAATTGACTTTTGACCTCAAAATCAATATGGGTCATCTTCTCCTGGAGATGTACCAGTGTACTAAGTTTGATGTTTGTCAAGCAAAAGGGTTATCAAAGATATTGAGTGGACAGAATATTACTATGTTCAGTTTGACCTTTGACCATGTGACCTCAAAATCAATAGGAGTCATCTCCTCCTGAATATACACCACTGTACTAAGTTTGATGTCTGTCAAGCAAAGGTTTCTCAAGATATTGAGCGGACAGTATATTCCAATGTCCAGGTTGACCCTTGACCTTTAAACATGTGACCTCAAAATCAATAGGGATCATCTACTCTCTAAGGACAGTTTGGTTGTTATCAAGAAAAGGGGTCAAAAGATATTGAGCAGACAACTCATGGTCTACCACATGGGGTTAAGACCAGTAGTTTGACTTTGACCACGTGACCTGAAGGTCAAGAGGGATCATCTACTCCCCAAGGGCAACCCTTATACCAAGTTTGGTAGTTATCATGCATAGGGGTCAAAAGTTATTGAGTGGACAACACATGGTCTACCACATGGGGTAAAGACCAGCAGTTTGACCTTGACCTTTGACCATGTGACCTGAAAATCAATAAGGATCATCTACTCTCCAGGGGCAAACCCTGTACCAAGTTTGGTTGTTATCAAGTAAAGGGGTCGAAAGATATTGAGCGGACAACACATGGTCTACAGACCGACAGTTGCAAAACAATATGCCCCCTCTTTTTCAAAGGGGGGCATAAAAAGACTCGAGTCTTTGTTTACATAACACAGATTGAAGGCTAAAATATAGCTTTTATTCTTGCATTCAGAAGGTCAAAATTTTGGTTGTCAACATTAAATGAGTTATACTTTTAATGTTTAACATCAAAAAATAAAGTATTTTGTTAAAAAATCGTGAACCAGTCCCTTTAAATTGTTCAAAAGATATTGAATAAGTTAGATTTTCTTAAAAGTAGGTCAAGGTCAATCAACATTGTACCACATACAAGGTCTTGACATAATGAATCTATATACAAAATATGAAAGCCCTTAGGCTACCTTAAATAGTTCGGGGGATATTAAATAGATTAAGTTTCTTAAAAGTAGGTCAAACTCCAAGATCAAGGTCAAACAGCATGATATCACATAAAAGGTTGGTTGTATATTTAATGTCCTGCTCGAGAATTTTTCACTCATATGGAGATGGAGGTCACCATTGCTGGTGAGGGGTTGCAAAATTTTGGCTTATGCTCAGCGCTTATGGCCTTTGAGCAGGGATGGATCTTCTTTGTGCTACACCTGCTGTGACACGGAGCTTCAGTTTTTGCAATCTGATCCAAAAGACCACTCCATTTAGTTGTCACTTATGACAAGCAAGGAGTACTGAGGACCTATTATACCCCTAATCCCCATAAAAGGTCTTGCCATAAAGAATCTACATACAAAATAGGAAAGCCTTACCTTAGATAGTTCTGCAAATATTTGATATGTTAAGTTTTCTTAAAAAGTATGTCAAGCTTCAACAACAAAAAAACCATTTTGTCAAAGGAATGCAAATATGAAATATGAGAGCCCTATCACTCACTATTGAAAAGTTATGAGTAAGGTTAAAGTCTTGAAATTTGGATCAAACTCCAAGGTCAAAGATCATGTATGAAAAGTAATGCCTTACCATAAGGAATCTATATGCAAATCATGAGAGCCCTACCTTAAATAGATCAGGAGATATTGAATAGGTTAAGCCCTATCACTCGCCATTCAAAAGTGAAGACTTTAATGTTTTGGACAGACAGACAGGACAAAACAATATTCCCCTGACTATAGTCATGGGGGCAGAAAAAAAGCCTTGAATTCAGATTGATTGATTGAATATTGTTTAACGTCCCTCTCAAGAATCTTTCACTCATATTGGGGATGTCATCAAAAGACCCACAGAACTAGGGAACATTTGCATATGATTTTGTGTGACCCTACCAGGTCTGCTCTTGAAAAGAATCTGATTTAATTAATTATAAAACTTTGTTCTCCAATTGCAGACTCACCCTAACCCCAGGCCCCTGAATTGAACAAACTTGAATTTCAGCTGCCTTGCTTGCATATCAATATGACTAATCATGTCCTTACTGTTGTAGAGATGAAGATTTTTAAAAATGTTTCCCTATATATTCCCATGAAAAACATTTAAGATCCCTATTGTAGAAAATAGATCTTTATTTTAGCTGCCAATTTTGTGCATTTCTAGTTGTAAAATGCTCTGTGTTAATCACGGGTATAGATAGCACCCTCTAGAAAAAATTGCATGGAGTGCATCCCACTCTTCTAGGAAAGAATTCTGGATCCTCTCATGTATATGCCCTTATGGTAGTACCCTTAACATACTATGTATATCAACAGAGGTGACTTCCTATCATACTACTATATACACAGTAACACTGTACATAATTTCCTTTAAAGTCACTGCGTATTCCCTGGAAATTTGTATTGTTGCTCAGGTTCTTGTAAACAACTTTATATATTTAAGAAATTAAATTTCATTTTTGAAAATACATGAGGGCATGAACTGCGACCCTATATGCCAGCATACTTCATGAAGCATGTTAGCAATTCATGAAAACTATGCCGGCATGAAGTGTTGCAGTTCATACCCTCATGTATTTTCAAAAATGAAATTTAATTTCTTATATATTTACATTCCACTTTCAGTTCTTTTTAGGATTCCCAGCTGTTAAGATAGTCGTACTATATTCATCAAAATTCATCCGCATATTGTTCACATCTGAATTACATTCATTACGGCTGGTAGAGATATCAAAGGCAAAATCATTGGAAATGTAAATACGTGTGTATAGTAACGAACATACTGAACATTCTGATATACAGTCAGTGAATTTTATTGACATCTGTACAAAGACCTCCGACACCACCCCAAATCTTTTAACAAAATACAAAAACATTTTTCTTCGCAACATTTGAATTTACTGTTCCTACTGAAATACATATTCAAATCACATCAATATTGGCAGTCATTTATCGTGGATTCCCAGCTTTGTTTGGAAAAACAAACCATCTCCTTGTGTTGCTTGCTGAAAGAAAGAAAGGAAATAGAGGGACCACAAAGACAACTGAGGTTAATGGTTTCAACACTTTTCACATTTTGTATGTAAACAGAACTCAATATTTCTTTCTAGTTAACCATCACAAAACATTGGAAGATAGTATATTCATACTACAGCATTAGATTATATAATATTCTTACCTTATTGATTTGTTTGTGACGTTCCTTGCTCACAATTTCTTCCAAAATCTCTCCATCTCCTTTGACTAACCTATAATTCAAAAGATTAATTTTTCGCAATGAAAAAATTTTCATTCATAAAATGAATCGATCATGATTTTTAGCTAAACTATTAAAAGCAGCAAAATGTTTGTTTTATCTATGAAGAGTACCACTTATAATAGTCTGCCACATGCTGCTTCTGATTAGTATGGAGTGCCAAATTAACATAAAAACTCAAATGATTGAAGTTATCTTTAATTAATTGAAGATATCATCAATTCAATTATTGCACACAATAATTGAATTGATGCGAATATCAAATCAATTATTGCTCTCATCAATTCAGTTGAAGATATTTTTAATTACTTACCATAATTTTGTATAAGGAATTAATGCATGCATCAATTCTTTTAAAGAGAGCGACAATTCAATTAAAGAGATCATTAATTATTCAATTGTGAATATGATTAATTGAAGATATCTCTAATTAGAAAGTTGTTCTCTCTAAAAGAATTTTTGCATACATCAATTGAATTAATGATATCATAATTCAATTAAAGAGAGCAATAATTAAATTATTGTGTGCATTCATTGAATTGATGCATGCATTGATTAAATTATAACTCTCTTCAATTAAAAATTGTAGTGTGCATCAATTCAATTATTAATATCATCAATTCATTTGAAGAGAGTAATAATTCAATTATTGATATCACCAATTCATTTGAAGAGAGTAATAATTCAATTATTGATATCATCAATTCATTTGAAGAGAGTAATAATTCAATTATTGATATCATCAATTCATTTGAAGAGAGTAATAATTCAATTATGGCACTCATCAATTCAGCAGCGTAACTAATGCTATCACCAATTCAATTAATGTGCGCAATAATTCGGAATTGAATATTTCATTAATTATTTGAAAAGATTTTCAAATTGAATTGTTGTGCACATCAAATGAATTGATGATATCTTCAAATAATATCTTCATTTATTTGAGTTTATGTTAATTTGGCACTCCATAGTTTTGTGTTGAACTATTGTGCTCAGTTAAGCTTCACCTGTTTCATGCTACCTACCTATTGTATGGCTATCACACATGTAGCCTGTTTCATGCTACCTTTAGTCTGTGTTACCTATTGTATGACTATCACATGTAGCCTGTTTCATGCTATCTTTAGTCTGTGTTACCTATTGTATGACTATCACATGTAGCCTGTTTCATGCTACCTTTAGTCTGTGTTACCTATTGTATGACTATCACATGTAGCCTGTTTCATGCTACCTTTAGTCTGTGTTACCTATTGTATGACTATCACATGTAGTCTGTTTCATGCTACCTTTAGTTTGTGTTACCTATTGTATGACTATCACATGTAGCCTGTTTCATGCTACCTTTAGTCTGTGTTACCTATTGTATGACTATCACATGTAGTCTGTTTCATGCTACCTTTAGTCTGTGTTACCTATTGTATGACTATCACATGTAGCCTGTTTCATGCTACCTTTAGTTTGTGTTACCTATTGTATGACTATCACATGTAGTCTGTTTCATGCTACCTTTAGTCTGTGTTTGTATGACTATCACATGTAGTGTGTTTCATGCTACCTTTAGTCTGTGTTTGTATGACTATCACATGTAGCCTGTTTCATGCTACCTTTAGTCTGTGTTACCTCTTGTATGACTATCACATGTAGTCTGTTTCATGCTACCTTTAGTCTGTGTTTGTATAACTATCACATGTAGTGTGTTTCATGCTACCTTTAGTCTGTGTTTGTATGGCTATCACATGTAGCCTGTTTCATGCTACCTTTAGTCTGTGTTACCTATTGTATGACTATCACATGTAGCCTGTTTCATGCTACCTTTAGTCTGTGTTACCTATTGTATGACTATCACATGTAGCCTGTTTCATGCTACCTTTAGTCTGTGTTACCTATTGTATGGCTATCACATGTAGCCTGTTTCATGCTACCTTTAGTCTGTGTTACCTATTGTATGACTATCACATGTAGTCTGTTTCATGCTACCTTTAGTCTGTATTTGTATGACTATCACACATGTAGCCTGTTTCATGCTACCTTTAGTTTGTGTTACCTATTGTATGGCTATCACATGTAGCCTGTTTCATGCTACCTTTAGTTTGTGTTACCTATTGTATAACTATCACATGTAGCCTGTTTCATGCTACCTTTAGTCTGTGTTTGTATAACTATCACATGTAGCCTGTTTCATGCTACCTTTAGTCTGTGTTTGTATGACTATCACATGTAGTGTGTTTCATGCTACCTCTAGTCTGTGTTTGTATGACTATCACATGTAGTGTGTTTCATGCTACCTTTAGTCTGTGTTTGTATGACTATCACATGTAGTGTGTTTCATGCTACCTTTAGTCTGTGTTACCTATTGTATGGCTATCACATGTAGCCTGTTTCATGCTACCTTTAGTCTGTGTTACCTATTGTATGGCTATCACATGTAGCCTGTTTCATGCTACCTTTAGTCTGTGTTACCTATTGTATGACTATCACATGTAGCCTGTTTCATGCTACCTTTAGTCTGTGTTACCTATTGTATGACTATCACATGTAGCCTGTTTCATGCTACCTTTAGTCTGTGTTACCTATTGTATGGCTATCACATGTAGCCTGTTTCATGCTACCTTTAGTCTGTGTTTGTATAACTATCACATGTAGTGTGTTTCATGCTACCTTTAGTCTGTGTTTGTATGACTATCACATGTAGCCTGCTTCATGCTACTTTTAGTTTGTGTTACCTATTGTATGGCTATCACATGTAGTCTGTTTCATGTTACCTTTAGTCTGTATTTGTATGACTATCACACATGTAGCCTGTTTCATGCTACCTTTAGTCTGTGTTACCTATTGTATGACTATCACACATGTAGCCTGTTTCATGCTACCTTTAGTTTGTGTTACCTATTGTATGGCTATCACATGTAGCCTGTTTCATGCTACCTTTAGTCTGTGTTACCTATTATATGACTATCACATGTAGTGTGTTTCATGCTACCTGTCTGTGTTACCTATTGCGTCCTGTTTCAGGATCGTACACCCTCCGCACTATGCTTTGTTGTTTCTCCCACTCTTCCTTTGTCATAGGTTTCATGACACGGGGTGATGGACCTTGATTACTACTATCTGGAAGCAAAATGTTTTATTAGATACTGGGATTGTGCATCTCTTCTAACCAAGGATGTATCATTCTGCACTTTCTTTATAAAAATCTTAACTTTACCTGAAAGTTTTGGGTCTGACTTCTTGACAACTTTAGGCTCAGCAATTGGACAGTTAACTTTCTCTGATTTGCTTTTCTTCAGCTTTTTCTTTGATTTCTTCTTTTTATGTTTTTTGTGGACTTCTTTTTTCTTCTTTTTTCGAACAGGTGATGATGATGAAGACGATGATGAACTTCGAGATCTTAAACAACAAACACATATACTTATTATATACCCATCAATGTATTGTTCATTGATACTGTGGATTTCATAGCATGTGATCCGGTTTTCCGGATCACCATACTGTAGTTTTCTGATTCCGTATCAGTATCCTCTGAAACTGATGACGTCACAATGCATCAACGCAACGTTATTTGTGGAAAATATTGACCGCGTCACAAACGAAACTGCGTACACAAAACATAATTGTATGGTATGTCTGTGTTTTTGATAATTTGGATTACATTTATTATCTTATAAATGCGGATTTAAAATACATAGGGGTATATAATAAATTTATCATTACTACAGTAACTTGATCTGAAGAATTGGATCACGTCTCGTTGACAGGCACGGATCATCACATCTAACTCGACGCTTCGCGTCTCGTGTGATCTGATGATCCTCTCCTGTCAACTTGACGTGATCTGACTCTTCGGATCAAGTTATTGTAGTAATAATATAATTATATATATACCTCAGTTTAATACCAGTATATCAGATTAAAGTTTCCAGTGTTTCTTGAGAAATCAACATGATCAAATATGATCATGCTCATGGCATCCTCCTCCTACAGATCAAAGATCCGTGATTTATCTCTAAAACTGTGTTATAATATAACATCTTGTTTAGTCATCTGTCAACTTTAGCCAGTTGGTATTAAATATCACATGATTTGGTCAGCTGTGAAAACAACATATTTATTGTCTTAGTTCACTGAAATTTTTTTATTCATTGAGTTTCCCATAAATCAAATGCTTTAAAGGTCAAGCCAGCCATAACGTTATTCATTTAACCAAAGCAAGACCTATAAACTAAAAGGACAAGCATATTCTCCAAATCTAATGATATCCAGACTTATTGAAAATGTACACAACATTTTCAATCAATCATATCTGTTCTACTAGTAAAAGTAAATTATGTCAAATCCCCCCACCCCAAATTTTTTCAAAATACCTAACTGTGTGAGTATGATATGAATGTAAGACCATGTTTTCAGAACAATGACTATCTCTCTCATATGATCTCTGAAGTGCTAATTCTGTCACATGACCAATGGCTTGTGTAAAAAATTGGCATTTCGAGAAATCAAGAGTAAATTTTAAAGGATTATATATAACAGGACTTAACTTTTACTAAATGAGAGATTGACAGTTTCAATAGATACAGAGTTTGAGAAAATGAGAGTACCGTAAACTTGCTTATTCATATCAGTAAAGAAATCGGAACCAAGAAAACTAAATCATTACTTAGATTGATTGTTTGTTTTACGCCCCGTCAAGAATTTTTCACTCGTATGGAGATGTCAGAGAGATGTCATTACTCAGAGAGATGTCATTACTCAGAGAGATGTCATTACTCAGAGAGATGTCATTACTCAGAGAGATGTCATTACTCAGAGAGATGTCATTACTCAGAGAGATGTCATTACTCAGAGAGATGTCATTACTCAGAGAGATGTCATTACTCAGAGAGATGTCATTACTCAGAGAGATGTCATTACTCAGAGAGATGTCATTACTCAGAGAGATGTCATTACTCAGAGAGATGTCATTACTCAGAGAGATGTCATTACTCAGAGAGATGTCATTACTCAGAGAGATGTCATTACTCAGAGAGATGTCATTACTCAGAGAGATGTCATTACTCAGAGAGATGTCATTACTCAGAGAGATGTCATTACTCAGAGAGATGTCATTACTCAGAGAGATGTCATTACTCAGAGAGATGTCATTACTCAGAGAGATGTCATTACTCAGAGAGATGTCATTACTCAGAGAGATGTCATTACTCAGAGAGATGTCATTACTCAGAGAGATGTCATTACTCAGAGAGATGTCATTACTCAGAGAGATGTCATTACTCAGAGAGATGTCATTACTCAGAGAGATGTCATTACTCAGAGAGATCAAAGGCTGAACTATCAACATCACCTGAAGATTCCTAACCAGGTGATAATCCCACTAGTATTCCCTGATCATAGTTAGGTGATAATCCCACTAGTATTCCCTAACCATAGTTAGGTGATAATCCCACTAGTATATAGCACCCTGATCATAATTAGGTGATAATCCCACTAGTATATAGCACCCTGATCATAGTTAGGTGATAATCCCACTAGTATATAGCACCCTGATCATAGTTAGGTGATAATCCCACTAGTATTCCCTGATCATAGTTAGGTGATAATCCCACTAGTATTCCCTGATCATAGTTAGGTGATAATCCCACTAGTATTCCCTAACCATAGTTAGGTGATAATCCCACTAGTATATAGCACCCTGATCATAATTAGGTGATAATCCCACTAGTATATAGCACCCTGATCATAGTTAGGTGATAATCCCACTAGTATATAGCACCCTGATCATAGTTAGGTGATAATCCCACTAGTATTCCCTGATCATAGTTAGGTGATAATCCCACTAGTATTCCCTGATCATAGTTAGGTGATAATCCCACTAGTATTCCCTAACCATAGTTAGGTGATAATCCCACTAGTATATAGCACCCTGATCATAATTAGGTGATAATCCCACTAGTATATAGCACCCTGATCATAGTTAGGTGATAATCCCACTAGTATATAGCACCCTGATCATAGTTAGGTGATAATCCCACTAGTATTCCCTGATCATAGTTAGGTGATAATCCCACTAGTATTCCCTGATCATAGTTAGGTGATAATCCCACTAGTATATAGCACCCTGATCATAATTAGGAGATAATCCCACTAGTATATAGCACCCTGATCATAGTTAGGTGATAATCCCACTAGTATATAGCACCCTGATCATAGTTAGGTGATAATCCCACTAGTATTCCCTGATCATAGTTAGGTGATAATCCCACTAGTATTCCCTGATCATAGTTAGGAGGAGATAATCCCACTAGTATATAGGTCCCTGATCATAGTTGGGAGGAGATAATCCCACTAGTATTTCCTGATCATAGTTAGGAGGAGATAATCCCACTAGTATATACGTCCCTGATCATAGTTAAGAGGAGATAATCTCACTAGTATATAGGTCCCTGATCATAGTTAGGATGAGATAATCCCACTAGTATTTCCTGATCATAGCTAGGAGGAGATAATCCCACCAGTATATAGTGCCCTGACCATAGTTAGGATGAGATAATCCCACTAGTATATAGTGCCCTGATCATAGTTGGGAGGAGATAATCCCACTAGTATTTCCTGATCATAGTTAGGAGGAGATAATCCCACTAGTAAATAGGTCCCTGATCATAGTTAGGAGGAGATAATCCCACTAGTATTCCCTGATCATAGTTAGGAGATAATCCCACCAGTATATAGTGCCCTGATCATAGTTAGGAGGAGATAATCCCACTAGTATTCCCTGATAATAGTTAGGAGGAGATAATCCCACTAGTATATAGATCCCTGATCATAGCTAGGTGATAATCCCACTAGTATACAGTGCCCTGATCATAGTAAGGAGGAGATAATCCCACTAGTATTCCCTGAGCATAGTTAGGAGGAGATAATCCCACTAGTATATAGATCCCTGATCATAGTTAGGAGGAGATAATCCCACTAGTATATAGGTCCCTGATCATAGTTAGGAGGAGATAATCCCACTAGTATATAGGTCCCTGACCATAGTTAGGAGGAGATAATCCCACTAGTATTCCCTGACCATAGTTAAGAGGAGATAATCCCACTAGTATATAGGTCCCTGATCATAGTTAGGAGGAGATAATCCCACTAGTATATATGTCCCTGAGCATAGTTAGGAGGAGATAATCCCACAAGTATATAGCACACTGATCATAGTAAGGAGGAGATAATCCCACTAGTATATAGATCCCTGATCATAGCTAGGTGATAATCCCACTAGTATACAGTGCCCTGATCATAGTAAGGAGGAGATAATCCCACTAGTATATATGTCCCTGAGCATAGTTAGGAGGAGATAATCCCACTAGTTTATAGCACACTGATCATAGTAAGGAGGAGATAATCCCACTAGTATATAGATCCCTGGTCATAGTTAAGTGATAATCCCACTAGTATACAGTGCCCTGATCATAGTTAGGAGGAGATAATCCCACTAGTATATAGGTCCCTGATCATAGTTAGGAGGAGATAATCCCACTAAGTGATAATTCCATTAGTATATAGTACTTAATGTTGTAAACTTTATTTCTTTTTTGAATTTCCTTCTTTATAAACTGTCTTACTGTTATGCCCTCTGGGCCCAAAACTGGAATAAACTTATCTTATCTTATCTATACTAAATCTTATCTAAAATTGAAATAAACTTATCTTATCTATAGTGCCCTGATCATAGTTAGGAGGTGATAATCCCACTAGTATATAGGTCCCTGATCATAGTAAGGAGGTGGCAATGTCATTAGTATATAGGTCCTTCACAATAGTTAGGTCATATGTGTCCATGACCATACTTTGGAAGTTACAATATCATCATTATATATTAAAGTCTCTAACCAGAGTTAGGAGGTGACAAACCAATTTAAATACAAGTCCCTAAACATAGTTTGGAGGTGACAATCCTATTAGTACATATATGTCCCTGTAGTGACCATAGTTTGGAGTGGACAATGCCACTATTGTATATAGGTTATCTGACTATACTTAAGAAGTAACTATCCAATTAGTATACAAGTTCCTTGCCATAGTTAAAGGTGACAATCCAGTTAGTATGCAAAGGTCAATGACCATAGCCATAATTTTTTAGGGTCTGTAGGGGGCTGAAAGGCCACATTCCTTTTTGATGAAGTAAACAGTGTAGACAAAATCCCGAATAACCAGTGCTCAAAAAAGTTTTTTCATTAAAACTGCTATTTATTAAGATAATGAAATCTAATTTAAATTGCTAAGTTTATAGGTCCCTGACTGCATAGTTTTAAGATAACAAAATTCTTTAAGCAACATTTCACTGTAGATCAGATTTGGATACTGTGACAGATGTTCAAATGGTTAAAAGAAGACTCGGACATGGATTGGCACAAAGAATGCATCAAATTGATTGTGATGTCATAGTTGCATTTATGTACACATAGCAACCGACTCTGATTGCGTCGATACACATATAAGGTTTAGTTGCGGTTACGGAAATAGCCGAGTAGTAGCAATTGGCCAATGACCATTTCATGCTTTGCTTGATCCAATAGCCACACCATATATACAGATTACATTTTTTTTCAAACAAGAGCAAGCCCCTGTGCTTTAATGGCAGTCTCTGTGATATTTAGCAAAAAAAAATAATAATAATAAAATAAAAATAATACTATAGTACCTTTTCCTTTTCTTTTTATTTTTCTTATGTTTTTTAGATCGGTAATCACTGTCTGAAGAAGAGGATTCACTTGAACTAGAGTCGCAATCGCTTTCCTCTGATGAACTGCTTCTCTTTGATTTCTTCCGCTTTTTTGACCTAGATCTCCTGGATGAGGAAAAGGAAATGTCTTTCATACTTTCGTAACTTTTTCTTCTCTTTTTCTTCTTATTTTTCTTCAGTTTTCTAGATCGGTAATCACTGTCTGAAGAGGATTCACTTGAACCAGAGTTACCATTCCTTTCTTCCGATGAACTGCTATTCTTTTGATTACTTTTCTTCAATTTCTTCCGCTTTTTTGATCTAGATCTTCTGGATGAGGAAAAGGAAATGTCTTTCAAACGATCCGATTCCATTTTTAATAAACACTTGTCAAAGTTGAAAAGATTGTGGAACAGCCTGCCCGGACCCCTGGTGGTAGCAGTCAGCCTGGACAGCTTCAAGACTCAACTGACAGTTGAACTGTCCCGCCCCCGGTCCACCTACACGTACTAAGCAGCAGGTTTTCTTTTATCTAGTTTTAATCACCACTGTAACTTAACTACTCACTACTGTAAATATGTTGTTGGCACTTTTACGCTGCGCAAAGTGCGAAAACACTTCAGTGGTTTCGGCACTTGGACGGGAAAAGTGTCCATGGACGCTGCCATATTGGTTTGTACATTTTTAGGAACACAAATAAGAAACGAAGATAAATATGAAATTATGAATAATGTTTAAAATCGTCATTTCGAGTATAACATAGTACTTGACTAGTAAATTGGAATAAATCACTTGCTGTATACTGAACTTATTCTGAATTATCTAAACTTGCATGTATACGCGTTTTGTGTAAATCACCCTGACAGCGGAAGTGAAGAAAGAGCGCGTCAAAATGGAGGACTAGGTTACCAAAACAGAAATTTACCACGAATATGACAGCATTTAGCACGGAGCATGCATTTTCAGCATTTGAAAAACAACTGAGAACTCTATGTTTACGAGAATTTCCATGTGGAACTGGTTCATGGGTACATTTATAATGCCTATTTAACAAGATATGACACTGATTGACTGAAATATCATTACTTGAATAATGTGTGGCTTGGTCCATACATCACACTTGAAGCGGGACTGTAAGACAAAACTTTATTTAAGCGATAAAGTATAGTTAACATCACATTAGCAGAATGATACAAGTACCAATTGCACATAATTATATAGATCTACATGTAATGCATCTGGTGAAAAATGATGAGATGACTCGGATGAGGGCTCCACGTACAATATTGCTAGTTCGTTTTTTGTATGTAGATGTCTGTTATGGTTATCAGTTAATTGGAGTGATATAAAATTGTCCAAATGTAGATGTGAGTAGATGAAATATTTTTTATATTCATAATGTAAAAACATTTGATCATTTAATTATTCATGCATTTGCAAAAAAATAAATAAAATATAAACAAACTTTTATCTATCAAAGTTATTGCAGTCAGGTCCTGACTCCTATTTTCCAAAAAGCAAAAACAAATTTACTTTCAATTTTTCAAACCCCTGATCTATCGAAATAAAATAGGTCCAGTTGTGCAAATTATAATTCCTTAAAATTTCACTTGTTTTTCTAAAGGTTGGGCAGGTGTTTCTTAATTTGGTCTATATGATGACTTAGCTGCAATAATGTAGCCTTATCCGATTTTTTTATTTTGACGTTTTCTCTCCCTCACCCCCCCCCCCCCCCCCCCCCAAATCGGAGAGGGCTACATTATTGCAGCTAATGATGACTGATTGTAATCAACAAATAAAATAATAGATGATGGTTTTGTCCCAAAATTGGGAGCAGTAACATCTTAATTTACTGTCATATCTTAACTGAATTTATTTTATTTGGAGTTGGTCATTTAATTAGTGCTTTCTTTTCCTCAAATTACTTGTAAATGTGTGTACTTCAGTAAAAGCATGAACAAGATACCTTGATAGCTGTACAGTCTGATTTTATGTGTGTTTTCTAAGGGATGAAACAAAATATCACACATCTCTCTTTTATCAAATTACAAGTGATTTGTAATCTTTAAAATGGAATATTAGAAAACATTGTTTTGATATGTCTAGATGCATGCCACATACAGTGAAAATTATTGTGTAATGATAAAAACTGATCATCTGTATGCCAATTCCCTTAAAAACTGGAACTCTCTATCACTCAAAGTTTTTATTTGATACCTTGGACTTCAAGTAACTGAAGTCACCTGTACATGAGCATGTGGCAAGCATTTATTATGATATTCTTTGTCAGTTATACATGTGATACAGAGAGCATGTGTATTTATTTTTCCAGTCAGAAACTAAAACTAAAAATCATCAGCTGCTTAAATCAAAGGACAATGTGGATAGTCGGTTTTCTGTAACTTTGAAAGGTAAGTATGATGACTAAGCAGTCTGATTAAAGTCAGACCCCACACTCATTATCATATCACCCAATCAATCAAACTGGATGACTAAGGTGATTTTTTTCCCCCTTATTTCCTACTTTATTCTCATTTTCAAATGTGTGTTGTTGTTTTTTAAATGTTTACATTCTAGAGGATACTTTATATACACCTACACACTATTCAAAGCAAACAGAATTGCGATCAAGAGTTGCACATTGATATTGATTGTTCATTTTGATTTTTAAATGTAGAGTATGGTGCTAACCATGAGAAGACTGAAAAACTAGAAGAATATGTGACTTCCAAATCCTCCCCCTGGCATTTGGACTACAGCTGGAGTAAGGAAGCCAAGAAGCTGAGGGAGTTGGCTGTGAAATCCCCATGGCTTATAGATGACAACTTTATTCTTAATTTTTTCAAAACACTAAGAATCTGTGATAAAGATGTAAGTGGATACTGGTGAAAATTACATTTCAGGTTATATTCAAATATTGAACAAATTATGTACTGCTAGTGAATAAATATTTCATTGAAATGATGTTAATTTCCCATGAATGATAAATATTTAAAATGATGGTTTGATGAATTTTAAACAGATTTTGTTGATATTAAGGACATAATGTACTTGGTAAATATATAGTGGATACATGCAAAGCAACAGATGTATGCAATAATTGCTACCCATTTAGTGGTATAATTTTAGAATTATTGTATTGTTGCAAAAAGTATTAATTAGTGTAAATCATGGAGATATGAAATAAATGACAGTGTGCAGAACTTCATGTATTCATGTCCATAGACAAGAAATACATGTATATAACTGACATAGAGTTCAGTATTATTTCCTATTTTTAAAAAGATGACGGTGTCATTACTCATTGACTTAATTTCAATACTAATTTACATCAACATGTCAAAAGTCATCTTGCTAGAGGCTGTCTATTATGAAATAGGTAACAGAAGTGGATGATCATCTACTGAATTTCAAGGTGTTAGAAGAATTAACACTGAGTGCCAACAGAATCATAACAGTCAACTCAAAAAACTTACCATCATCTCTTAAGGTACTTGTATATCATATTTATTATCAATGGCCATTAGTGAAAACTGAGTTTGTGGTGTAGAGACGCAAAATTCATATTGAAATACTCTTTTACATGGAGCACCAAATTAGCATCAACTCAAATAATTGAAGATATGTTTAATTATTTGAAAATGTCATCAATTCAATTATTGTGCACAATTGAATTGATGTGCGCATCAAATCACGTATTGCTCTCATCAATTCAATTGATGAGAGCATGAATTCAATTATTTCACTCAATAATTGATTTGATGCATGCATTAATTCAATTGATGAGACCAATAATTGATTTGATGCATGCATTAATTCAATTGATGAGAGCAATAATTGATTTGATGTGCACACCAATTCAATTATTGCTCTCATCAATGTAGTGGAATTAGTGCTTGCTGAATTGCATTTAGAGTTTGGTATAAATGATTTCATGATCTCTTCAATTCAGTTAAAGATATCTTTAATTAGTTACAATGATTTTGTATATTAAGGAATTAATGTGCTCATCAATTGTTAAATTTAAAGAGAGCAACAAAGAGATCATTAATTTAATTGTGGATATGTTGAATGGAAGATATCTCTATTTCTATAGTTGCTCTCTTTAAAAGAATTATTGTGCACATCAATTGAATAAATGATATCATTAATTCAATGGAAGAGAGCAATAATTCAATTATTGCACACATTAATTCAATTGATGCACATTACAATTCATTTGAAGAGAGCCATAATTTCACTTATTGCTAGCATTAATTGAATTATTGCTTTCTTCAATTGAATTCTAGCATGTATCAATTCAATTGTTGATATCATCAATTCATTTGAAGAGAGTAACAATTCAATTAGAGTGCTCATCCATTCAGCAGAATAATTAATGTTATCAACAATTCAATCAATGTGAGCAATAATTCAAAATTGAAGATATGATTAACTGAAATATTGTGCGCATCAAATAAATTGAGGATATCTTAAAATAATTAAAGATATCTTCAATTATTTAAGTTTATGCTAATTTGGCACTACTTACTTATAATGTATTTGACTCTTTCACTTTTTTTGCAGGTTTTGGAATTGTGTGCCAATCAGATCAGTGATATATCAGCATTATGTGTCCGTCCACCACCACTGATCCATCTTGGATTAGGATCAAACAAAATCTCCTTCATAGGCGATTACTTAACTGGCGATTATTGGTAGGCAATGTTTGACATTTGTTAGTTATAATAAACTGT
Organism: Ostrea edulis; assembly: GCF_947568905.1. Classification (NCBI taxonomy): domain Eukaryota; kingdom Metazoa; phylum Mollusca; class Bivalvia; order Ostreida; family Ostreidae; genus Ostrea; species Ostrea edulis. Next base: position 106,593,865 of record NC_079164.1, read on the forward strand.
GGAAGGAAATGTTGTATAGATAAGATAAGATAAGTTTATTCCAATTTTGGGCCCAGAGGGCATAACAGTAAGACAGTTTATAAAGAAGGAAATTCAAAAAAGAAAAAGTTTACAACATTAACTACAGGTTACATAGACTGCAAACTGCATGTGGATGCAGCATGTTGTGGAACCAAGTACATACATATATGAATTGCTAATCATGTATATATACAAGTATATGTATTTTAAATTCATATCTCCATGCAACCATTTTTGAAAAATTTAAAGATAACTGTAATTGCAGTAAATTTAGGTTTCCATATCAAAATAACGGTATTACAGATGACATTGAATGAATAAAATTAAAACTTTTTCAGGCCCCATCTACTCTCATTAGATCTAAGCCATAACAATTTAAGTGATCTCCTGGATGTCATTAGAAAGCTTGGATCCTTACCAAAGTTACGGAATCTTATTCTTCAGGGAAATCCCCTATCAGTAAGTATGAAGGATTGTACAGCTGATCTATGTTTGTAAACCCACCATGGATAGGTCAGGGCATATTGTGTTACCCCCTTTTGTCCATCATTCCATCATAGTTTTCTGTTTTCTGAACAGTTTTTGCTGTGCTTGTAGATAATAAGCTGATTTTTGGCATGTCTCTTTATATGTATATGGATAACTTACAGATCAGATTGGACATGTATGTCAATTTACCTATTTTCACCAAAGCCCTTAGACTTTGAAAATTTCTAATTATAATTAAAGTGTTTTCCAGACTTTTTTTCTGATGTTCTCTTTTAGATAATAAACAGATTTACATGGTATAAGATTTTATTGTAACTTTGGTCATTGTTAATCTTAAATGAATGCAGTGTAATACATAAAGTCTCTGATAAGTCAATATGTATTTTTCTGCATCCAAAAATGCTGTTTACATGTTGTAATAATTAAGTAATTAGTGTCTTACTACTAAATCACTGTAAGGTCCATCTTGCAGCTTAAAAACTAATTTATAATTCTTTCGACAACTGATTAAAAAAAAAGCACTAATATGATATACTACTTTTTTTTCTCATTTGCATCGAATGTTTTCACATCTTTGGACTTTCAAATGTTTTAGAAGGGCCATTCATTTGAGGATATTTAGTCCATGTAGTCAGATCAAAGAAATTTACCGTGTGAATGACTAGTTTGTTTGCATGTTAGATCAATGTGACTTTGTCTTTTACAGCTGATTCCAGGTTACCGTGGTTACACAATAGACAGTTTATGGAAGCTCAGTATTCTGGATGACATCATGATATCAGCTGATGAAAAACATCACTACAAAGGCCTGGCCAGAAGAAGGGGTTAGGAATATTTTCAGAGATCTCTGTAATTAAATTTTCCAGTTTAATTAAATTTTTAAACAAAATATGCTGATTTGATTAATTTGTAATCTGTAGAATACATTTTGGATGAAGCTAAAGTGTCTTTAGAAGTTGCATACATCAAAGGGGTGCCAATGCCAGAGGAATTGAAGGTTTGGAGCTTTATATGTAATCAGATAATTTAACAGTTTTATCAGCTTTTCATTCATGTAATTAAAAATAATGTATTACTGATACTACAATGAACCTTATATAATTTGTATTTGATCTTTAGAATCCCGAAGAACAACCTGAATTTCCAAAAGTAGAGAGGAAATATTTCGTGCAGTTCATGTTTCCTCAAGATGTGTCGCAAAAAGCAGAAATCTTCCAAATCACAGACGATGACTTTGCTGGTCTGTCTCCGTTGCCAGTGTCAGAAAGGTCACAGTTCACACAACAGCAAGTAAGTGCTACATGTACACGACGAACATGCATGGATCGTAATTAGTTGCTTAACGGTACATCTGTACTAGTAAAGAAAAATACCATGTAGTGTCAGTCCATCATAATCAATGATATCAGTGTGTTGAACATTTTGTAGCCATTTATACATTTTACCTGGTTAAGGTGATCATTGCTAATTTCTTTATGCAGCATATTGTTCAACATCAATTTCATATTGTGAACTTGATACATAATCAGTGGAACTTGAATACAAGATGATTGCTTGATTTCGGTTTTGTGTGTTTTACTATCAAAATCAGTTTTGAATCCTCCAAGTCAAAAAATTAAGATCTGTGTCATGTACATAACATGTTTATCATGTGTCTAAAAATTTTCAAAACTGTAAGCTTTGTATAGTATGTGTGTATGTTCATCGTGTGTTGTGATAAATTAAGCAGAAAAAGACGGTCCACTTTAAGGTAGGTTAACAAGGAAAGAGGTATATTTATTGCAATTTTTTCTTAAGATTGAGGTTTCAATATTTGATGGGCTTTTTCACTTATTAGACTTCATTATTTTGTCCTTTTGAAGCACTCGTATATACTGGGATTGCTTTTATTGTCAAATAAGATCATTTCATTTAGTGATGTTTTTGATTAACCATACAATTCATATGTACATGTCTCTATATAAAGATAACATATATAATATATATATAAATATACATTTGTACATATATGAATAATGATGGTGTTTTTCAAAACATCTCAAAAATGGTGAAGGGGCAAATTTTTACAGTTTTTAAGTTCATGGTGCACTTTTTCTTGGTAATTATTAAGTCAACATTGATACATGTAAGTAGAAATTTTGGGTCCCAAGTACAAATTAGAGTTCTGTCCTTGCTACAAACTTGTGGAGGGCTGTTATCAACATTATGGGACAACACAGAATTAACATTGTGTGATTTTTCAATCTCCTATCTACTACGGAGATGATGAAGAATCATTGTTAGCTCACCTGTGAGCTTTTCTAATTAGTCTCGTCTGTCAGTCATCTGTAAACTTTTCACCTTTTCAACTTATTAGGTCTATTAGGGCAATTATCCTCATGTAGTGTAAGATCAAGTTTGGTGGTACCATGACCCCTAGGCCAAGGCAGAGCTACGATGGATTCAAAGTTTAAAATAGGTTATTGCGGTATATACATGTATTTTGAATGAAGGTCTTTTCAATGTATACACATTTACATGAATGTTAAATTGCAAGCAATTATTATTATTATTATTATTTTATTCATTTATAAAGCGCAAAATTACAAATAGTTTCTATGTGCTGTACAATGTTTGTGCTAATAATCATTGATAATATACCAATAAAGACCTGCAAGAGCTATAAAGGAAATGATAAAACAATAGAAAGAATTTAAATAAAACATGGTAGTAAAATGACAATCACATGAAGTCTAGACAGACATTTCCTCATGGTGCTCAGGTGAGTGATATGGCCCATTGGCCTCTTTGGGTTTTTTTTTGGGGGGGGGGGGTGTTGTTAAAATTTTGTGTTTTGAGAAAAAAATCACATCTTTGTGTGACCTTGATTTCATAAATGAACAGTTATATATAAACATGTCTTTTTATTGTAGTTTACTACTGCCTGTTCATGGAGAATTTCAATTTGTGGAAAATGTCCAAAATACAAAAAAATAATAATAATAAAAATTAGGTCTCCATCACCCCCTCCCCACGCCACTCAGTGGCACTCGCCAACCCACATAAATTGTACAGTAGTTAGAATGACAATTCGGTAGGAGAGGTCTATCAATTTTGAGTTCTAAGTTCTGATAATTTTGTTAATTGTAGACTAGTCCAATTCCTGAGGAGGATGAATTACGATTGCACTCAGAACAGAGTCAGAACACAGAGGCTGTCAAAAACGTGAACTTCACTGCTCAGCCAGAAGTTGTGTCGGCTAGAGAACCGACGGGTAAAATTAGGATAAATTAATTCAGCTTTTAATTAAAGTAACCTTTACTGTATATTTACTTACTCATTAAAAGAAAGTTTGAATTTGTGAGATTGTGATTTACATGAAGGTTTTAGCTACCATCATGTCTGTCCATGCATGCATTATCAAAGGTTTTCAAAAATTTTCGACAATATAACCTTGACATCTTAGAAGATGCAGATTTGGAATTTTGAAAAAAAAGTGATTCCCTGGTGATTGGCCTCACAAATTGTTTCACACAAATAAGTCCACTCGGAATCTGACATGAAATTTTACAGCTGAATATGAGCGACCCCCAGATGAGATCCCCATCTCAGTGACCCCCAAACATAGTGAGTTAATGAATCAGGAAGAGGAAGAGAAGGCTAAAACAGATATTCAAATGGAGGCAATTAAGTCGGAGGGAGGAATGTGGGCAGAGGAGATGGAACTGAACTGGTCTCAAGTGGCAGTCAGGGATGATCTTCTGACCCTGCGGAACTTTTTCAAGCAAGGAATGGATTTTTCTGTAGTAGAAGAACTTGTGAGTAGTTTTTTTCCCTGTGAAAGTAAAATATGGTATTGTATTTTGTCCATTAAGATAATTCAGATAAAGTTTTGATGCGTTTCTTTTTGAGCTTTAGTGAACACTGATTCAATTTTTATTACCATATGGAATTTTAGCAAATATAGTTTTATATCTTCAATGTTTAATCTTGAATAATCCTTTTCCATAATCTGTTGCTTTATATGGTTATTAAGTAGGTGCATATCTTCCAAATTTTCTTTTTAGATTTGTTCTTTTGCTTGCAGCTTATTCGTGTAAAATATTTTTACTGTTTTTCCAGTAAACAAAATAATGATTATCATAAACAGACAAGAAAGTTCACATGAAGCTTATGAGTAACATGGCTAATTTTAGACCAATCTGATGCCCCTAACCCCTGAACACTCTGAAACTGGGTCTCGTCAACAATCTGCAAATGACAAGAAGGTTGTTATATGAACCATGCTCTGGTTTGGATGTTTGATGTGTTTCTGTAGATATTCATGTAGTCAGCGTATATTATAACCACTGCATAAGCATGATAATTAATTCAAGCTTTGAATTATGTGGTTTTTAGATGGACACAGAAACAAATGTTAATGCTATTTTATAAGGGACAGGGGTTTGAGAAGGGAGGTGTTTTTAAGTATCCTCTAAAATAACTTTCATTGTGTTTGTCCATCTAAAATATACCACCAAGAAGGTTTCTCTGAAATCACAGGTACTGCAGGCATGTAGAAACAGGGAGGGGAGGGGAGGACCTGCCTCCCCCCCCCCCTTTTTTTTGACAATGTTCATTTTCTGTTATGTTTGCATGCAAAGGTAATTATTTTCAAATGCAAAATGAGGTGTATTGGCTGAATGCCTCCCTTCCATTGTTCTAATAGAAGTAATAAGTAATAAATTGTATGAAATTCAAAGTAAGCTTGAACTGATGAATTCAATCCATGTAATGATGTATGTATGGGTTTCAACCCCACCCCCACTATTTAGGATTGTTTTCTTTTAAACTTGAAAAACAATGCTATGTGCCTGTATTGTACATGTTTCTCAAGAATCCAGCAGCTTTATGGCATTTGTTTTACAGCAGATTAAAGTATTGCTAAATCCTTCAAACATTGGTACTGCTAAACTTAACTCCCCCATGCTCCTGAGCTCAGATTTATAAAATACCTAAATACCTATCTTAATGGGTGGTTACTCTTATTCATTCTCTCTCACACACACACATACATTCATACATGTATACACACACACATACATACATACATGTATACACACACACATACATACATACATGTATACACACACACATACATACATACATGTATACACACACACATACATTCATACATGTATACACACACACATACATTCATACATGTATACACACACACATACATTCATACATGTATACACACACACATACATTCATACATGTATACACACACACATACATTCATACATGTATACACACACACATACATTCATACATGTATACATACATATATATATGCAAAGGGATTTAGGAACACAATATCAGACCTTGAGTTTAAATTCATTTATTACATGCATGAAACCAGATGTTAGTTGCATAGTGCCACTTCTGTGCAGTATAACCTATGCTTTTTTTGATGCTGGGTTTGGGTGAAGTTCTGTGGCAATTAGTTTTGTGCTGTACTACTGCTACACTAAATCACATATCAGGTCTTTGCAGTTTAGCTTGTGCTTTTGCCTGTGCTGTGTGCTTGTGCTGTGTTACATAGGAGTGTGTGTTACAGGTTCTTTGCTATCAGAATGATGACGTGTCAGATCCAGGCACACCCACTACTAAAGGCAAGGAGGTCAAGGACAAAAAAGACAACAAGGACGCCAAGAAATCAGATAAGAAAGATGATAAAGGAAAAGTAAGATGTGCTAACTATTGTTGCCGCTTTACTGTGTGGGATTTTTAATGTGTTTACTGTGTATGACTCAACTGATTTAACAATAAACATATATGTGGCATAAAGTTTTCAGATCTTTTTAATTGAATTTAAATTCAGCTGCAAAATTTATAAAAAAAAAAAAAAATTAAAATCATATTCAACAATATCCATCCATGATTGCAACAATAAACTGAAATTCATTCATAAATTACTGATTGATTTAATAGCATCCTAAATCAATTATTGACAAAAGAAATAAGTGCTAATCTTTTAATTACAAAAAAATCATGTTCATAGTTTTTTTTATAAATCAAAGGGAGGAAAAGATGAAAAGAAAGATGACAAGAAAGGAGGCAAGAAAGGTAAAAAAGAACCAGAGGTTGAGCTGAAGCGGATGCCAGCCACCTACACCACTCTGGCCACCTGGCACATTCCATTGATGGATTTCCTAGAGGGAGAGTTTGAATTCCGATCTGTCTTCACTCAGGGAGGAGTGGAGGTAGCTTCTACAGTCAAGAGTTTGGAAATTAACAAAGTAAGTGTCAGAAGTGTGGAAATTAACAAAGTAAGTATCAGAAGTGTGGAAATTAACAAAGTAAGTGTCAGAAGTGTGGAAATTAACAAAGTAAGTGTCAGAAGTGTGGAAATTAACAAAGTAAGAATCAGAAGTGTGGAAATTAACAAAGTAAGTGTCAGAAGTGTGGAAATTAACAAAGTAAGTGTCAGAAGTGTGGAAATTAACAAAGTAAGTATCAGAAGTGTGGAAATTAACAAAGTAAGTGTCAGAAGTGTGGAAATTAACAAAGTGTCAGAAGTGTGGACATTATCAAAGTAAGAATCAGAAATGTGGAATTAACAAAGTAAGTGTCAGAAGTGTGGAAATTAACAAAGTAAGTGTCAGAAGTGTGGAAATTAACAAAGTAAGTATCAGAAGTGTGGAAATTAACAAAGAAAGTGTCAGAAGTGTGGAAATTAACAAAGTGTCTGAAGTGTGGAAATTATCAAAGTAAGTAACAGAAGTTTAGAAATTAACAAAGTAAGTGTCAGAAGTGTGGAAATTAACAAAGTAAGTATCAGAAGTGTGGAAATTAACAAAGTAAGTGTCAGAAGTGTGGAAATCAACAAAGTAAGTGTCAGAAGTGTGGAAATCAACAAAGTGTCAGAAGTGTGGAAATTAACAAAGTAAGTAACAGAAGTGTGGAAATTAACAAAGTAAGTGTCAGAAGTGTGGAAATTAACAAAGTAAGTGTCAGAAGTGTGGAAATTAACAAAGTGTCAGAAGTGTGGAAATTAACAAAGTAAGTATCAGAAGTGTGGAAATTAACAAAGTAAGTGTCAGAAGTGTGGAAATTAACAAAGTAAGAATCAGAAGTGTGGAAATTAACAAAGTAAGTGTCAGAAGTGTGGAAATTAACAAAGTAAGCGTCAGAAGTGTGGAAATTAACAAAGTAAGTGTCAGAAGTGTGGAAATTAACAAAGTGTCAGAAGTGTGGACATTATCAAAGTAAGAATCAGAAATGTGGAATTAACAAAGTAAGTGTCAGAAGTGTGGAAATTAACAAAGTAAGTAACAGAAGTGTGGAAATTAACAAAGTAAGTGTCAGAAGTGTGGAAATTAACAAAGTAAGTGTCAGAAGTGTGGAAATTAACAAAGTGTCAGAAGTGTGGAAATTAACAAAGTAAGTAACAGAAGTGTGGAAATTAACAAAGTAAGTAACAGAAGTGTGGAAATTAACAAAGTAAGTGTCAGAAGTGTGGAAATTAACAAAGTAAGTGTCAGAAGTGTGGAAATTAACAAAGTAAGTGTCAGAAGTGTGGAAATCAACAAAGTGTCAGAAGTGTGGAAATTAACAAAGTAAGTAACAGAAGTGTGGAAATTAACAAAGTAAGTGTCAGAAGTGTGGAAATTAACAAAGTAAGTGTCAGAAGTGTGGAAATTAACAAAGTGTCAGAAGTGTGGAAATTAACAAAGTAAGTATCAGAAGTGTGGAAATTAACAAAGTAAGTGTCAGAAGTGTGGAAATTAACAAAGTAAGAATCAGAAGTGTGGAAATTAACAAAGTAAGTGTCAGAAGTGTGGAAATTAACAAAGTAAGCGTCAGAAGTGTGGAAATTAACAAAGTAAGTGTCAGAAGTGTGGAAATTAACAAAGTGTCAGAAGTGTGGACATTATCAAAGTAAGAATCAGAAATGTGGAATTAACAAAGTAAGTGTCAGAAGTGTGGAAATTAACAAAGTAAGTAACAGAAGTGTGGAAATTAACAAAGTAAGTGTCAGAAGTGTGGAAATTAACAAAGTAAGTGTCAGAAGTGTGGAAATTAACAAAGTGTCAGAAGTGTGGAAATTAACAAAGTAAGTAACAGAAGTGTGGAAATTAACAAAGTAAGTAACAGAAGTGTGGAAATTAACAAAGTAAGTGTCAGAAGTGTGGAAATTAACAAAGTAAGTGTCAGAAGTGTGGAAATCAACAAAGTGTCAGAAGTTTGGAAATTAACAAAGTAAGTAACAGAAGTGTAGAAATTAACAAAGTAAGTGTCAGAAGTGTGGAAATTAACAAAATAAAAAGTAAAAGTGTGGAAATTAACAAAGCATGTACATGTATCAAAAGTGGAAATTTGCAAGATAAGTACACAGTATCAAATGTTGGGAAATAAATGAAGTGAATATTAAAATGTAGAAGTTTGGAGAGTAGACATCAGAGGTATGGAAATTTAGAAAGTAGGTGTCAGATGTGTAGAAATTAGCAAAGTAAGTACAAAAATGTGGACATAAAAGGAGTAGGCATCAAAAGTGTGAACATGAACATGTTAAACATCAAAAACATGGAAATCACTCTCTACATACATGTATATGAGCCAATGATTTTTATATGCCCGTCGAAGATAGGATGTATTACGGTATACTGTTGTTCATCTGTCTGGACCTTGTAGACCAACTGCAAAATAAACCGTAAGCCCCAAGATTTTACAACTTGGTACATTTGATCACTTTGAGAGGAAGATGACTATTGTTTATCAAGGTCAAAGGTCAAGGTCGTAGTATCAGTTAATAGGAAAACCTTGTAGGAAGAATACATACCAAACTATTGGAGCCAGGATCTTACAACTTAATACATTTAATCACCATGATGAGAGGAAGATGCCTATTGTGTTGAAGGTCAAGGTCATAGTATCAGTTCATAGAAAAACCTTGTAAACAGAATTCAATCCGAACTATTGGGACTAGGACTGTCAATCTTGGAACACATACTCCGCATGCCAAGTGGAGGACGCCTTTCATTCTTCAAGGTCAGAGATCAAGGTCATAGTATCACTTAGTAGGAAAACCTTGTAGGCAGGATACAGACTGAACCGTTGGGGCTAGGACTGTCAAGTTTGGTACACATACACCTTATACCAAGCGGAGGATACCTGTTGTTTCTCTAGGTCAAGGTTGTTGTATCACATAGTAGAAAAACCTCGTTTTTGTTTTCCAGATTTTTTTCCCGTAATGAACCCTAGTATTGCCCTGAAATTTTGAACCTCCCTCTCAGAGAAATACATAATCAGTTCACATTTCAACTTGATTGGTGCACCGTGACCTACTTTAGGGCAAAAAGTAGGTAAAATAGTTTTTTGGATTTTTCTCACCATGGATAACGGGTGTATGTTTTACCGTTAGCGGTACTCTTGTTCATTACGTGAAGAAAAAATCCAGTGTGACAAGTGAAATGATTCTTGATAAATGATATGTGTAATGCAGAGGACACAATTTATTGCTTTACTATAATCACAAAACAGCCTGTGTTATTTGGAGGTGAGTGGTTATCCTGTTTTTAATGTCACAGTGACAAAATGGCAGTACTGGAACTCCCTCTTTATTATCTTTATCTCAAGGAAGGGGGGTTGAAACTCTTATTGTGTAAGAAAAAGTAAAATTGTTATCTCATGATTCTTTTATTTTAGAAAGAAAAAGACAAGAAAAAACCAGGCTCATCAAAAGCAAAGAAAGATGGAAAAGGTCAGTGAAAGATAAACAGGACTTGCTTCTTGAATTTCTTGGATGCATGTGCTCTTTTTCTCTTGAGTTACCACACTTTGATGTTATTTATTCATTTTGTCATTTTTGATTACAGGCACACCAGGTAATTCAATGTACTCATTTGTATAACAAAATATATTTCATTTCCTACCAATACATGTAAACCTTTCATCATATGATATAACTCACATAATATTATTTCAAATTCATGTTATTTGGTCATGAACCACCCCCCCCCCCCCCCCCCCTTTCAAGAATTCCATTGCTTTAACATTTCACTTTTGATATTAGTAAATCAGACTATGTCTCCCTATAACATCTTAATTCAATGTTAGTTTTTTAATGAATGAACACAGCATGTGAGAATAGAGTTATCATGATGGAGTTGGAGGAGATATTGATATGTGATTCTTGGTGAGAGTAAGTGTGTGAAACACTGTTAAGGTGTGTGTGCATATTGCTACTAGATGTCTATGGTATAAGGGAGTGTCTCGCCTTGTGGAGCCCTTGTTGAATTGAATGTATATAAGGTTATTGGGTCTGTAACTGTTATGAAATTAATGGAGCAGTATTAACACATTTCTTCACTGAGTTTTCATTCTTCACAATTTGTTAAAAAATCCATCACTAAGTAAGCATACTGGTTGACAGATTTAAATGAATATTGTATATAATTATTCTCAGGTATGAAGTCATGATATAATTATGTAATATACCCGTATATGCATGTATGTACTGTGATATATATTTATGAAAATGCTAATTAGTGCTATCTAGATGTATGCATTGTATTGCATGTATTTCACTTAATCAGATAGAATCACTTTCAGATAGAATCACTTTCAGATAGAATCACTTTCGGTCCAAGAACATACTATTTTTTTTTTCTCAATATGTGGTTGAAGAGTTGTGTCCTTTTGTGAAACATTGACATCCCACAAAAATTAGCAACTATGACAGTGTGTAACATTTAATAGCATTTTCCTGGTGCATCTATGAAAATCAAACTGTTCAGTTGTCTGTCAGGAATTTAATCACTTAAACATTTTTTTTCCTTTGTTAATTGAACTCGAACTTCAAACCTTGCTTATCTCAAAATAGCAAATGTAAACTATATACAGGGTGTTTCAAAATTTGCCCATTTCAATTTCTTAATGCCTTTAAAAATTTAAATCTTCCTATCATGTAATGGGTTTATTTCCAAGATTACACCACTACCAAAACATAATGAAATGTTTTACATCTTTCAATTTTTGTTATGTCGTCAATGAAACACATTTGAACCAAATTGAAGTTGGTCTTGCAACAAAACACTGATGTACGTTGTGAAAGGTTTTTTTTTATGAGTGTCAATCAGCATATGCTGATATAAGTCTGATGATGAAGAAATACCCAGAACATCTAAAACTGCAAATGAGAATGGTGAGGATGTTACGGTCCCAGGAAATATCTTTATCTCATTGGACAGCTTTGATATCATCTTCACATTCCCTAGATCTTAACCCATCAGATTTTTTTCGAATGTAGAATGACAGATATGGAAATCAGTGATTTGCGTTTATGATCTTTATAAAAAGTTAGGAATAAACAAACTAAAATTTGATATCTATTTAGCAACTGAAAATGTGACAAGATATTTTGAAACACCCTGTATACTGCAGTAATATAGAAATACATCAATGATTAATTTTGCTATGTTGATATACAGTTAGATCTTAAAGTATCCATGCAACTCTGCACACAAATAAGTCAATAACATTGGAGCCAATCCAAAAATGTTAGGCTTCATTTATCGGGATGTCACCAATACAGAGCCTTTAGATTCTGAACCTGGATATTGGAAACTGATTTTTCACATCTGAAAATGCATTTTGTTTTTCTAATAGATGCAGTTTTGAAATGTTTGGAAATTTTGGCTAAAACTAAAGTGTCTGGATTAGTTAATAAAGCTGGATTAGCAATTTCTTTTTGGTGAAACAGCAGCTGTGACTTAATATAATGGAGTCATTGGACATTAGAGTACAATATTTTTGTGGATGCGTGATTAAATGTTCAGAAACTGCCTATTCGAGAAAGTTTAAAATTCATAATTATCAGCAGAGCTCTAGAATTTACATGAGCAAGTAGCTAAAACAAATCAGATTTTATTTGATGTTGAAAATAAGTAATTATTGTGTATCAGCTATTGGTTTACCCAGACTGCTTTATCTCCCCTTACAAGAGGATGCCTATACTCATTTCATTATGTGTTGCTTGAGAAGATATATAAACAAACACTTTCTACATCAGGGCTTCAGACCCAAAATTGACAGCAATGCTTCTTTACAAAGTTCTGTAGGATTTAGTATGATATCAAAGTCATCTTCTTTTTCCAGATTCTAGACGTTCCAGTGTTATTGGAAAACATAAAGGCATATTTATTTCTTATTTTGTTTGAAATAGAACTTCACACCTGTGCACTGATAAACACTGAGTGAATTGATATCTTTTCCTCCCAGTTTGATCAGTAAAAGTTCTGTGTGCTTTTCTATCTTTTCCTCCCAATATTTCACATAAAACCTAATATTTCTTCAATTACTTGATTTTTGACTGCTGCAATTTGGATTTGTTCCGAGGTGGTACAGAACTAATTGGATTCAAAGATTTTCCAAACTTATTTCTGTCCAAATAAGAAAAAAATACATTGTACTTCACTAGATTTCTAACTAGATTTCTTGTGTGTGAAGACTCCTCTTGATTGCATAGAAATACCACATTTATTTTTTCTGAGATTTTCTTGAAAAGGATTATGCTGCATATTACTAATTGTTCACGATAAAATGCTTTTCATTTTTAACTTCATAATTTCTAGATTTTCTTGATTTTAAACCAGTACGAGGATTTTTGTAAACTTTTTAGTCAGATATTATTGATCTTGTGATGCACAATGACAGACTACCATCATTATTGAAAGCGAAATACAAATGTTGTCTTTCTCCATAACAGGCAGTGCAAGATCTCGATCAAGGGAGAAAACTCCTAGCTCAGTGAGCTCACGTATGATGATTTGAAACCTAGTGATTAGATTATGATAGTTTTAGGATGCTGTATAGCAGCTGTTTAGGCTCCATGGTCATAGTGATTAATTTACTGTTTGTTTAGTGCATAATATGCATCATGGTTCAGAACTGCATTCTGGGAAATTGTTGCTCATTTTTACCTCTATGCTACCTACCTGCAGAAAGTTTGTTTTCTCTCTGAATGTGTGTTTATTACTATTGATAAGGTAAAAAGCAAAATGTTAAAAGAAGGAAATTGAGGATGTACATGGAGCCATTATACGGTTCAAATAATTCTGTAACCGTTAGAATTTTCCAGATTGTACTGATATATCAATTGAAATTAGAAGGTAATTTCAGGTCTAATTAATCTATAATAGATTAATATATTTACAGGTATCTTTGTTTTTGCTCACTTTGTCTTTGTAGATATATAGTAAATATTAGTATTTTTAAATCTGTGTAATGTATAGATAAATGCATTTTTGAATCAAATTAAATTTAATGATAGTCTTTTAATTTGATGATGTAATATCATGTCAAATTCAATTAGTTGTGAATTTCATATGGGTTGAATGTTAACTAGTAATATTTGTTCGTTGATTATTATCTTATACTAAAATTAGCTGCCATATACTTAAGAGGGTATACTACAATGTCATAATTACTGACTTCCTCTTAAAATATAAATATTAGCAATATTTGTCTATTCCTTTTAGATTGAATTGCCTAGCTGAGTAGCTCAGTAGTTTATCATGTTGACTGCTGAACTGTAGATCATTGTGGGTTGGAATCCAGCAGGGGTTTTGAATTTTTTTTTCAGATTACTTTCTACTAAAACCGCATTTTTTGACTAAATAAAGTAAATTTGAAAGTTTTCAATTTCAAAATATTGCTGTACATATCCTCCACTTTTCATCCATATCAAATTTCTCTGGTGTAACATTACTCCTTAACATTGTACTTATATAAGTAAATTTGTCACCTAACATTAATGTAGTATGAATTAAGTTTATTTTTGTGACAGGAAATCGTTCTACATGCAATTCTTTTCTGTGTTTGTTTCGATCATTATACTTAGCTGATTTTTCTTGATATGTAATATCACCTTTAGATGTGTACATGCAATAAGTCAGTCTTTCATAACGTGTCTTGCAATTTGGCTAAAATTGGTCACATCTTTTGGGGGGAAATTAGCACTTAGATTTATGTTCTTAGAAATGTGCATGAACAATCTGTTTTCCTTTTGTAAGATGGTGGAAGAAAACTGAGTGCAGCTGGGCAGAAGAATGCCAAGGACGATAAAAAGGGTGACAAAGGCAAAGGGGGTAAAGCCCCTGCTGCACAGGTGGCAGAGGAAGAGGAGGATCAGGGGCCACCCCCTCCATTGGAGGTCCAGATAGTAGTCAGGCTTCATCACTGGAAAACTGCCATGGACTCTTTAAAAGAGGAGGAAGAAAAGAACAAGGCCATGGCTGAAGAGCAACAACAAGGATGATGACCTGGTAAGAATCACAGAACCCAGCAGACACACAATTTACAATATGTTGAAATACCGCTAAGAAAACATGGTGGTAAGGATCTTTGTTACAATTAATTTTTGTTATACATGTAAAGGGTGGTATTCATATTGTAAGTATAATGTTACTGTGAAAACAATTTTTGGATGTAATATCAAACATCTTCTATAAATAAAAATCATTTCATAACATGGATATAAGAAATAATACATTCCATACCTTATGCAACTATCTAATATGAGAAAATCGTCATTCAGTGTCAACATAATTATAATATTATGCTACACTCTGAAAGACATAAATTTATAATGAGATCAGTAATATAAATGAATGAACATGAAAATTTTGACATTGCTAGTGAGGCTTCTTGTGAATTAGAGTGAATATTCAAAATAATAAGTAAGGACTGTATGATGTACAGTAAGGAAATTCATGCAAGTATTTACTCTATATTACAAACTTAACAGAGAAAAATCCTGACTTTACTGTGAACATTTAGAGTTTCATGCTCTTTTGCAGATTATCTGAACGTTGAATTTCCCTTGGTATGAATATTGACAGATTTGTTAAGTTTCATCTTCATCTCGCTGATTGTCTCCATTCAATCCAAATAGACAAACTATTCGGGTGGTATTTATGTGATTTCATCAGTTGCATTGAAAGTATGATTACATAATCCAGTAATCTACTTTTCAATTTATAACAGAGGCTCAGATTGTTAAGCATTTGTAAAGAATGACTATTGTAGCATAATATTGAAAATCCACAAGAGCACCCATTGTATGGACAAATACTGTATATATACATTGTCACTATGATGAATTCTGTACAGATAATGTGATATCATGACTATCTATGTTTTCTGTGATAATTAATAAAATGTTACTTGTTTCAAATTAGTTTTGCATTTTCTGTTGAACTTTTAAGTTCACTTAAACCAGCAGTCTAGTTTTGGTGGTTTTTTATACGCCTATTAAAGATGGGACGCATTATAGTATGGTGTTGTCCATCTGTCCAGACCTCATTGGCAAAAGGAACCATAAGCTCCACGATCTTACAACTTGGTACATTTGATCACCATAATGAGAGGAAGATGCCTATTGTTTTCAAAGGTCAAGGTCATAGTGTCAGTTAATAGGAAAACCTAGTAGGCAGGATACAGACCAAACGATTGGGGCTAGGACCGTCAAACTTGGTACACATACGCCTCATGCCAAGTGGAGAATGCCTTTTGTTCTTCAAGGTCAAGGTAGTAGTATCAATTAGGTGAAAAACCTTATAGGCAGGATGCAGACTGAACCATTGGGCTAAGATCGTCAAACTTGGTACACATACTCCTCATGCCAAGTGGAGGGCACCTTTTGTTCTTCAAGATCAGATATGTCAAAGGTCAAAGTATCACTTAGTAGGAAAACCATGTAGGTAGGATACAGACCGAACCGATGGGACTAAGACGGTCAAACTTGGTACATATATACCTTACTATGGAGCGCCAAATTAACATAAACTCAATTATTTGAAGATATCATCAATTCAATTATTTCTCTCTTTAATTGAATTAATGCACACATTAAATCAATTATTGCTCTCATTAAATGAATTAATGCGTGCTTCAATTCAATTATTGCTCTCCATCAATTGAATTAATGTGTGCATCAATTGAATTAATGAGAGCAATAATTGATTTAATGCATGCATTAATTCAATTATTGCTCTCTTCAATTCAATAGATGAGCACATTTATTCAATTATTGCTCTCATTAATTGAATTAATGAGAGCAATAATTGATTTAATGTGTGCATTAATTCAATTATTGCTTTCTTTAATTCAGTTGATGCTCTCATCAATTGAATTAATGAGAGCAATAATAGATTTGATGCGAGCATCAACTCAATTATTGCTCTCTTCAATTCAATTGATGAGAGCATCAATTTCGTAGAAATATTGCTCGCAATAATTAATTTAGAGCTCGGTATAAATAATTTGATGATCTCTTTAATTCAATTGAAGATTTCTTTAATTATTTACAATGCTTTTGTATAAAGAATTCATGCGCGCATCAATTCTTTTAAAGAGAGCAACAATTCAATTAAAGAGATCATTAATTCAATTGTGGATATGTTGAATTGAAGATATCTTTAATTATATAGTTGCTCTCTCTAAAAGAATTATTGTTCTCTTCAAATGAATTAAAGATATCATTAATTCAATTGAAGTGAGCAATAATTGAATTAATGGGTGTATTCAATCAATTATTGCTCTCAACAAATTAATGCGCACATCAATTCAATCATTGCTCTCATGAATTGATTTATTGCCCACATTATATCAATTATTGCTCTCTTCAATTGAATTGTAGCACGCATCAATTGTTGATATCATTAATTCAGTTGAAGAGATCATTAATTCAATTAAAGCGTGCGTCAATTCAGCTGAAGAATTGATGCTATCATCAATTTAATTAATGAGCACAATAATTCAGAATTGAAGATATCATTAATTATTTGATTAAATTGTTGCGCGCATCAAATGAATTGATGATATCTTCAAATAATTGAAGATATCTTCAATTATTTGAGTTTATGTTGATTTAGCGCTCCATACCTTACAGGGCTCTATCCGTCTATCCAGACCTTGTAGGCAAAATGAATTGTAAGCTCCAGGATCTTACAACTTGGTACATTTGATCAACACGATGAGAGGAAGATGCCCATTGTTTTTCAAGGTCAAGGTTGTAGTGTCATGTAGTAGGAAAACCTTCTAGGTAGGATACAGACCGAACTGTTGGGGCTAGAACTGTCAATCTTGTACACATACACTTTATGACAAGTGGAGGATGCCTATTGTTTCTAAAGGTCACAGTATCACTTAGTAGAAAAACCTTGTTTTCATTACAGATACAGATATTGCCCTGAAATTTTTCATAACCTCCCTCTCAGAGAAATACATAATCAGTTGACATTTCAAATTGATTGGTGTGCCATGACCTACTTTAGGGCTATAAGTAGGTCAAAGCATTATGTGGCCCTCTTTCTCATCATGGATACATTTTGTCACAACCTCCCTCTCAAAGAAATACATAATCAGTTCACATATCAGACAGATTGGTGCACCATGAACTACTTTAAGGGTTTTATATATATCACTTCATCCACCCAATTTTTTGCCTTTTCTTTATTGTCTCAGCTTAGAAGGGGGAAATGGCCCTTCAAATGAACAAACTTGAATCCCTTATACACAAGAATGCTTCGTGCCAAGTTTGGTCCTGGAGGAAAAGAAGAGTTGTGAAAATATTATAATGACAATGGATATATATATGTATAAAGAGAGGCCTCTACCCATCTACCTCCTGTACCCTAGAATGGGCGTAAAGATTCATTTAGTTTAGTATTGAATGACCACAAAATGGATACTTGTGGTCAGTTGTGGATCTAAGTTTGAGAACTTTTATAAATAAGCAACATGCAAAAAATTCCTATTTACATACCATAAATAATACACCCCCATTTTTAGGTCTTCTGAGCCGAAGGCTCAAAGAGCTTATCATATGGCCATATTTCTGGTGTGCGGTGTGCGTCAACTTTTTGGGAAAAGGGCTATATCTCAAGAACTCCTTGGCCAATTTTTGTCAAATTTGTCACAGGGTATCCTTGGCCCAAGGGCTTTCATTTTTACTAACCCTAGGGTTGTGACCCTTTAACAAGGGGAGATAATTAGGAAAATGCAAACAAAAGTAGTGGTTGCTAAAAAATCTTCTCAAGAACCACTGGGCAAATTATCACCAAACTTATGCATAAGGATGAGGATAGGTTATAGATAAAAAATTGTTCAAGGCATCATCCTGGAGCAAAGGGTGTGGTCTCAAGGTCACTTCAAAGTTGACCTTAAATTTTGTTTTGTTAAAACTTTGATATTTTGCTTAATATAAGGACTAGGATCATCAAATTTTGTCAGTTGATGCATCTTAGGACCTAATATCATGTTGTCTCAAAAGTAGGTCATGGTGACCTACTTTTTGAATTTCGCAGGTAATTATTAATAAATGGATTTTGATGCATATCTTGGACACTTTTGAGCCTATGATCATCAAAAGTTGTCAGTTGATGGATCATGGGACCTTGAACTGCGTCATGTGAAAAATATGTCACCATGACCTACTTTCTGAATTTTATGGCTAATCATTTATGAATACATTTTAGGTTGTTATTTCAGATACTGAGAGGTTTAGAATCATCAAACCTTGCAAGTTGATGCATCTAGAGGCCTCGAAACATATTTTTTTAAAAAGTAGGTCACAGTGACCTACTTTTTGAATTTTTGCAGACAGGATATAAACATATCGAAGGAATTTTTGTGAATGTCTCATCAGACTAATGTAGTTCTACTTGTGTCTTTCATCAAAATCCCATGCCAACAGTTTTATATGTCGTATTCTACTGTTTATATCACCATATAGTGATACACATTGGTGAAAGCAATAATTGATTACATTCGCGTATTACTTCAATTATGGTGTCCAACGATTTAATTCATGATTTCTTTAAATAATTAAAGATATCATTTTACATGTAGTTTATGATAATTTGGCACTCCATTCCGCTCATTAATTATTCTGCTGAGTAGATGCACACTATAATTGAATTAATGCTCTGTTCAAATGATTTGATATCAACAATTGAATTGATGTGAACTACAATTCAATCAAAGCATGCATAAATTATTTCTGTTCAGTTGAAGTGTAGTGCACATCAATTCAATTAATGCACACAGTTGAATTATTGCTCTCTTCAACTGAATTAATTATATCATTAATTTAATTGATGTGCAAATGATTCTTTTAGAGAAAGCAACTACCTAATTAGAGATATCTTCAATTCAACATATCCACAATTGAATTAATGATCTTTTAATTGAACTGTTGCTCTCTTTAAAAGAATTGTTGTGTGCAATAATTCCTTATACAAAACTGTTGTGAATAATTAAAAGATTAATTGAATTATAGAGATCATTAAATCATTTATCATGAGCATCAAATTAAATTTTGCAAGCAATAATTCCACCACATTGATGCGAGCATCAATCAGGGTTGGGCGGTTAACCCCAATTAAAAGATTTATATAGCACCCTATCAACATTAGTTCTCTAAAGCGCTTTACAAATGTGAAAGAAAAGATATAAAATCGATGTGCACATACATGTGAATAAAATATTCATAACCAATAACAGACTACAATGACCAAACAATTTTCAATCGACCAGTATTGACCGGTTTTAACCAGCATTGACCATCGGCCCGTTCAATACTTATATTGACCACTTTTTTGCCAACCCTGGACTATCAATTGAATTGATGAGAGCACTAATTGAATCAATACACGTGTTTTGACTACAGATTACTCCGTTTACATGTGCAAGATATAGGGCTCATGGCGGGTATGACCAGTCAACAGGGGATGCTTACTCCTCCTAGGCACCTGATTCCACCTCTGGTATATCCAGGGGTCAGTGTTGAACAGTTCCTTATAGGAGTTACGAGATTGGTCACTGTTCGCTATCTTCACCTTTTCCAAATGGGATAAGTACAATAGTTTATATCCAATATTTTCTTTTGAAATATGACAGTAGATGCGTTTCATAACTTTATTATTCATGGTCAAGACAAGTTTACACAACACCATTTCTAAAGACACTCGGCAACAGATTTCATAAAACATGCAACTACTGTTACAAGCCAAGGCAACATTTTAAAATGTTACAAATGACACCCAAAAATGGGAACATTAATACACAATAAAAGTACATCTATGTAAAATATCCAGCCTACATCATTTTCTTCCAAACCAGATTATGTGCTGCAGTTGTTCATACATTGTTTGACTTAAATAAAGGACTGATCTCCTGAAACTGTAACAGGGTAACAGCAGCATGAATGATCTCTCACTATACATAAAGGTAACATCTAACAATTGATTAATACTAGTATGCACCTGTATAACACTCTGCTGTGTACTCTACTAATTCAAGATAGATCAAATGTGTTCTTTACTGATCGGATATTTCCCAGTATCAAAGCTTATGGATAGGAGGTGACGGATAATGTATCTTTACATATAGGAGACAAGTTTCAGACAACTGACTTCTTGAATTAGGATAGAATTGACATTGCATTTTTACGGAAAGAATATTCTTTACAGAAAGGACATCACTTGCATTGTATTTTTACAGATAGGACACATCTTGACAAAGTAGGAGATAATAAGACATCTTGACAAAGTAGGAGATAAGAAGATAATACATTGACAGTCGGGCACTGTATGTTAATACAGGTAGGATATACATGCATATGGGTAGGAGACAGACAAGACATAAATGACATAGGATCCCTACAGACATGAGAAAATCAAAAATCGTAATGTTCACGGGTAGGAGATAATCAACATTGTATCTGTATAACTAAGACATTGCATCTTTCTCAGTTTCTGAGGTCCTAAGTGTTTTTATCAATCTTTTTCCAAATCTTCCCAAATACTCTGCAACTTTTGCTGTGCAACGTCATCTGGTATTTTATTTTTCCGTACCTTTCTTGCATCCCATCCCATTTTAGCTGCTTTTTGTTGTCGTTTCTTTTGCTTTATAGATGGTATATGATAAAAACTCCCAAACTCAATAAGTCTTTTCAATTTTCTGGCTTTTTTTGAAATTATGGGCGATTCAGATATTGTCTCCAGAGCTTTAGTTGGAAGAGGTACATAGTCTTTAGATGTGTAGATTTTTGCAATGTCTTCTTCTGTATTGGACTTCTTTCTTTTTCGTGGAGCACTGACTGGTGCTAATTTACCATTGCAATATTGCAGGACATTTCCAGAATCTTGGTTTTCTTCTGCCACTTTCTCATTTACCTCTTCCTTGAAAACTTTGTAGATTTCAAATGAACTTCTGCGTAACCTTCTTGACTTCTCTTTAACAACTGACTCTTCCTGAAGCAGACTTCTACACTCCGTTACATCATCTGTAACAGTCGGAGAAATTCCCCCAGTGTCTTGAGAAGAACCAGGCTCCAGTGAAGTATACGACTGGCTACCTAATGAGGACTTTTTAGGACGCCCTCTCTTCCTTTTGGTTACACTACTGTCTACAACAGCTGGATCATGAACTTCTATTGTCTCAGATTCATTGCATGTTGGCTGTTTCTCTTCTATTTCAATATTCTGACTTTGATTAACAGAGTTGTTGTCTATGTTTATTTTCTGCATCTCATTCTCGGTAGAATAGTCATTCATGACTGGTAAATTTACATCAGTATTGCATTCACTTTCTTCCATTTTATCTTTTTTCAAAACTTCTGTATTTGCCTTAGAAGCCGGTACACAGTCTGATGAAACCTTTATTGGTTTCCCTCTTTTTCCTACCTTCAACCGTGGTGCAGTAGTTACTTTTACACAATTTCCTCGTTTCACCATTTTCTTCTGAACACCTACATCTTTAGCCTTGATTTTCATAATCTGTGATGGCCCAGTGTTTTCAGTGTCATGATTTACTCGAGATGATTTTACATCTACCTCAGAAGAATGTGCATCTGGTGTCATATTCATACTACTAGGATCAACTGTTTCAAAATCTCTGTTTTTATCCTTGTATTTGCAGAAAGATTTCACTTCTTCAATATCTTCTGCCTGAAACATTACACTATTAGATGAGTTGAGTTTAGCACAAGATTCATAAGTTTCCAGCAGTGGTTCAGAGATTTTTAAAATTGTGCCTCCTATTACAGTACTTAGATCTGCTGATAGATCGGCTTTATTGCTTTCCCCCTTCCTTTCATATCCATCCATGAAAGCACAATTTTCACTCTTCCCTGATGATGTTGCCGTCTTCAAAACTGACCTTTTTCCAACAGATTTACAGACCTTGATTAATGCTTTAGTGGAGTCTCTTACACCAGCTGGATATTTGTCATCACTAGAATTTTTGTGTAGATCAAGATATTCAGTAGCCAATTGTTTTGGTTTTAACTTTGATATTTGGTTGTCATTTGGTAACAGTCTTGATTTCATCTGTGACATGGGGGTGAAAAATTCTAAATCAGGGTCTGGAGAATTGGGGCTTCCAAGATATTTGGTTACTGAAGGCTGAGAGATATCTGATAGTATGGGTTGAGATGGCGAGTATGGCAAGGAATCTGACAAATGCGCTGTGGCTACAGGAGTTGAATAAACATCTGGAAAGAATGAAGACAAAGGATCCATGTTTCTCTTTGCTTTGTCATCAACACCTGAAAACCTACTGGAGAGATCCGACACATCCTCTGTGATGTTGACGGGGGTGATCCAAAGATTTTCCTGATGACTAAGGCTACTGTCAGGACATCTTGCAACCTCCACGTCTGAAAGTGAAGTAGTAGGGGTGCCTACTTTTAAAAAGTTCACATTACATTCATCAGATGGTCTAACTGGTGTTTCTGAAGCTTGAAACTGCACAAGCTCCTCAGAGTTAAATATTTTTGATTTTCTACGTCTCTTTTCTTTCAGCTCAGCTACAAGATGAGACTCGGGCGATGGTTCTTTCCATACACTTCCGTAATTATCTCCACATACTTCCTGTCAATAAAACAGAACTTTCTCATTATTTCATTCTTTTCAGAATGGTTATTCAAGTTTTGCACTTGAATGACTGGTTTCAATTTCAAAGGACATACAAAATATGTATATTTTTATAACTTGCTTTCATTTTATATTCTCTCTAGTGTATTAATCTGTCTACCATAAAGATAAGAGAGTTAACAATGACCATGCTAAAACTGCAAAAAGATTAAACAAGAGGCCCTTGGGCCACATTGCTCCTCTGAGTCATCTTGGCCCATATCTAAAGCTTTTCCCTAAATATTCGCATGTAAAACTTTGATCCCTATTGTGGCCCCAACCTACCCCCGTGGGCCATGGCTTTTACAAACTTGAATCTGCACTATGTCAGAAAGCTTTCATGTAAATATAAACTTCTTCAACCCAATGGTTCTTGAAAAGAATTTTCTCTATATAATTGTATGTAAAACTCTGACCCCCTGATGTGGCCCCATCCTAACCACAGCGGCGGGTGGGGCATGATTTTTAACAAACTTAAATCTGCACTATGTCAGGAAGCTTTAATGTAAATTTTTCTAGCCCAGTGATTCTCCAGAAGATTTTGAATGATTTCCCTATTTATTTGTATGTAAAACTTAGGTCCTCTACTATGGCCCCATTCTACCCCCTGGGGCCATGATTTTAACAAACTTAAATCTGCATGATGTCAGGAAGCTTTCAAGTAAATTTGTACTTTCCTGGCCCATTTTCCCTAAATAATTGTATGTAAAACTTGACTTCCTATTGTGGCCCCATCCTATCTCCAGGGGTCATGATTTTAACAAATTTGAATCTGCACTATATCAGGAAGCTCTTCTGACCCAGTGGTTAATGACAAGATTTTTAAATGACTCCACCCTATTTTTGCATTTTCGTGATTATCTCCCCTTTGAAGGGGACATTTTCCTTCATTTGAACAAATTTGAAAGCCCTTCACCCAAGGATGCTTTTTGCCAAGTTTGGTTGAAATTGGCCTAGTGGCTCTGAAGAAGTTGAAAATGTAAAAAGTTTACAGACAGACAACGGACAACAGGTGATCAGAAACTTTGAGCTCAGGTGAGCTAAAACAAGAGGCCCACAGGTCACATCATTCACCTGAGCAGCAGTTCCTAGCTATAAATAAGCTTGAGCAAAACTATGATCATTACACAAACAGCTTGGCTCAGAATTTTTTTTTTCAAAGGTACCGACTAAGAATTCTATATTTATCATATGCCCTTGTAGATGGATATGGCCTTTCATATTATAGTAACAAAAATCATCCAACACTGTCAAAGCATGCTTTGTGCCAGGTTTGGTTCCCTATACAAGCATACATTCACATGTAAAACTTTGATCCACTATTTTGGCCCCACCCTAATCCCAGGGACCATGACTTTTACAAACTTCCCACTTTGTCAGGAAGATTTCATGTAAATTTCTGCCCAGTGGTTCTCGAGAAGATTTTTAAATGACCCCACCATATTTTTGCAATTATCTCCCCTTTGAAAGGGCATGGCCCTTCATTTGATCAAACTTTAATCCCCTTCAACCAATGATGCTTTGTGCCAAGTCTGGTTGAAATTGGCAGGGTTGTCACGAACACAAGAATCTGCGTCCTAGACACAGAAAATTCATTTGGAACGCAAGTTTGTCTGATATGAAGAGTCCCGCGGATGCGTCATGGACTCCGAGTAAAAATCACAATTTTACTTAGAACCCCGACTTATTTGTTTAATATCA
Organism: Ostrea edulis; assembly: GCF_947568905.1. NCBI lineage: Eukaryota > Metazoa > Mollusca > Bivalvia > Ostreida > Ostreidae > Ostrea > Ostrea edulis. The sequence continues at coordinate 106,619,022 of NC_079164.1, forward strand.
GTCAATTAGCTGCAAATTAGAATATAATATTCAAAAGATAATTAAATGATGCAAAATGAAGAACATTTTGCCACTGGCAGTAATTTATTCTTATTTCTTTAAAACATGTTCGCATGGTCAAATAGACGTACTTTCTTATTCAGACATATAAATGAAGGCCCATCCATTAAAGAGAATCTTTATATGAGGAAACTGTGTGTGAATGGTGTAGATAAAAACTGCTTTCAAAGGGCACTGTTACTCTGCACGTGCATATCGTGTTTTCAGTCAGTGACAATAGATTTAGTTATTTTTAATAAAATGAATTTCTTTCCTTTTCTTTGCTGAATTTTGATTATATTTGAATTATGCCAGATCATCGTCAGTTAATATAACATGTGTCTTTTATACACGGGGATATAACTGAAGCAAACAATATCCGTTTTTGGTACATACAGCCTTCTAAAAATCGTATTGGCTTTTATATATGTAATTAAAGGCCCAGTGGTTCTGGAGAAGATGAAAATTTGAAAAGTACAAGTCAACAGAAAACGGACAAATTTTGATCAGTCAAGCCTTTGGCTCAGGTGAGCTAAAAACAATACTTTTTGAACTTCATTGTGAAAATATTTAGAATTGTCATACCAAATCATGACTAATTCTTAAAGACCGTCTTCTCTTCTTCTTCAAATCCATGACAGTATTCTAAAAGAAAATGGTGTTAAAAAATTTATGAAATTGAAATTCTGTTAGGTCTCTCCCTACTGTTGGCACTCCAGGAGGACTTAATCAAATGACTCGGTGTTGGTTTCAAAAATCATATAAGCGTGATCACCAAATCATTTACGTCTTATCACAGTACTAGAGATCACTTATATGTTCTGAAGGCATTTGGTTATAGGAGATGACGTTTTAGAATATTTTTTCTTCAATGCAACTGAAGCTGACAATGTGAAAAGAATCTTCGATTTTTGTATAACATTCATGATTTTGATAGAGTTATTCTTTCTAAAGAACTGAAGATTTTCTAATGCTGTCAATCTCAGACTTGATACATTTGATATTCTGCCAATTCTCCTTTTACTACATTTGAAAAAAATGTATCGCAATGTAGTTGAATTCAAATTCAATTAATTCCAGATCAATTTCGATTCCATTAAAAAATATATAGGCCTAATACACATTTCCTTTCAATACAAACTCACTGACTGGTCAATATTCAGGTTCCATAAATATGTTTTACAAAATGGATGCCAAATTTTGGTAGTCTGTAAGTCAGCAGATTGTGAGAACTATTGTTGAAAAAATGTGAATTTGTCAGAGGTGATAAATCTCGGTTCATATGTATGGTACGTCACACAGATATTTATTCATTGTATGTTATGGAATCAAATAGAGAATATTGTATTGCAACTCATATCGAATCGCAAAGGTGCTGTACTGTATGACTGAGATAGGCCTAATGAGCAGAAACTTCATTCAATAATTGACTGAAATTTTCTAAATTTGGAAACCACGCATTTATAACTCAAACCGGCTCCGCCCTCCTAACAAGTGTCATAAAGCATAATATTATTAATTACAAATGCTAACATATATATCGTTGTTTATCAAAACACCTGTAATGTTGTTTTTAAACATATACCTTTCACAAAATCGGTTCTCTGATCAAACCAAGCGCTCAATTTAAACGCCTGCGCAGTGCCGTGACTTTTGGATAGAAAACATGATCCCGATCCCGACGATTTTTTTTTTAAACGATGTCCTCGGATTAGATATAAATTATATTAGGCATTGTTGCACTGATTTTGACACTTTTTACAGTTGCAAAACAATTCAAACTCAACTTTCTGGCACAGGTGCTTGACTTTTTATATATAGATATAAAATAATAAGAGACCCATGGGCCACATCGCTCACCCGAGTCACCTTGGTCCTGACGAATGCGGGTGGTTTCGTTCCTATTACCTATTCGCAGGGAGTGGATTCGCACCTTTACCTCTTTGCTCTAAGTGGATTCGTACTCAGTGGTTTCACCCCCATTGAGTACAGCAACAGTGGTCGATGAACAATTTAATTGAAATTAATGAATGCTATATACATGTAATGTATTAATTTATCGACGTCCAAGGTATATGTTCATTTTTATCTTTATACCAACAATTTTTGGATGTTTACTACGGCAACAGTGGTTGGGACGATTGTTCAGTGCATATTCTCCTTTAACGATGAGCAATTTAATTGAAATTGATGAATACTATAGGCCTATATTAATTTACCAACGTCCAAGGTATCTCCATTTTTATCATTATACCAACAATTTTTGCCACGGCAAGTTGCATTCATTGTAGAAAATCAGTAAGTAAAATTTATCATATGAAACAGAATTAGCATTATGTAAATAAAATTAGTGTGTCTATTGTGTGATTTTATCCAATCTTAGATATTTATATAAATCACAAAATGAAGAATTCAACTATTCTTAGTTATCATATTAAGGTCAATTATACGACTATTAACGAGGAAAATTTCGCAGTGAAAAAAAATAAAATAAAAATTTATATAATATAATTTAAACTGTAAGAGTTATCATTATGAAATTATTAAATACATTTATTCACAAGATATGTAGAATTAATTTAAGATATGCAGTGGCGGATTTAAGGGAGGGGGGCGCTGCCCCCCCCCCCCCCCTAAAATTTTCAAATTTAAGGTAAATCGTGGTATTACTTATTTTAAAAATGTACTAAACAATAAAAGAAGCAATAATTTCTTCCACTCTCGGAGAAATAAATGACAAAATCTTTTGATTTCTTGAATTACTTTATTGGAAGAACTTAATTTTTTCCAAAAACCCTTAAAATTTGCGTCATTTTACTAATTTCACCTTATCAAAAGTGATAGAAAATAGTACAAATGTCTTAAATAGGAGACATATTTCAAGCCCTATAAAATGTGTAAAATCCAGGACTTCCGGGGGCGTTGGTCTCAAGGCGGTCCCCAGCCTCGTAAAGTGCCCCCCCCCCCCCCTAACCGCAATTTCTGGATCCGCCCCTGATATGTATCATAAAAGTCAGCACTTCACGTTCTAATATTTTAATGTGGATTTTAGTTGAATTTGTTCATCTAAATTCATATGAATATCAAACAATAGTGAACGATTTGTGAATTTTTTAAATAGTGATAGCTGCAGTGAAAACTACCAACTAGGGTCGTCCAACAACATTGATAACATTGTAAAGAACGCATACAAAAACTTGGATTACTTAAATCTAGAAAAAAAAATCTATAATTTATATCAGTTTCCAAGGTACTTAACTTTACACTTTACCAAATGCATATACCTATTATTTTTACAAGTCCCATGATTTGACGTGCACCTATTAGTACTTAGCTGTTGTATTTCTAGATTCTGCACAGGTAAATCGGGGGGAAACCACTCGACTATAACCTAATCTTCTACCTTATGTTACCTGCACTGAAATGGGGACGAAACCATAGAGAGAGAATCCACTAAGTGCGAATAGGTAATCGGGACGAAACCACCCGTTACCGTCCTGCCATTGTTCATGCAGCTGTTGTAACTTTTGAAAGATTCTTTTATCAATCTTTACTCACATGAAAAATGTTGACGCCATATTATGGCCCCAATACAACAGAAGTGAAAATGAATTAATTGATATAACACAGAGATGCCTCAACACCAATATGACTAGACCTAACTCGTATGATTTTGTTGTTCTGGAGAACACCAAGGTCACAAGGTCATAGATCACGGTATGATAGGAATGATCTGGCCATAAGAAATATATAGACAAAACATGAAAGCTTTATCTTAAATAGTTCAGAAGATGTTAAATGGCTCATATTTTTATTAAAAGTAGGTCAAACTTCTAGGTCAAGGTCACAAGGTCAAACACCAAAGTAAAAGAATGTCTAAAATTGCCATAAAGAATTTATATACAAAATATGAAAACCCTACTTAAATAGTTCAAGAGATATTTTTAACAATTTTTATAAATCTACATAAAACATTTTGATCCCCTATTGTGGCCCCACCCTACCCCCAGGGACAATTTCTACTCTATGTCAGGAAGCTTTCATGTAAATTTCACTTTTCTAAACCAGTGGTTCTTAAGAAGAATATTGTTAAAAAATTTCCCAAAATATCCGAAATTGTAAAACTTTGACCCCCTATTATGGCCTCACCATACCCCTGCGGACCATGATTTTCACAAACTTGGGTCCCAGGAAGCTAAATCATGTAAATTTCCACTTTTCTGGTCCAGTGGTTTTTGGGAAGATTTTAACTGTGTATTCACAAGTAAATAAACTTTGATCCTCTACTGTGGCCCCACACTACTCCTGGGGGCCATGATTTTAACAAACTTGAATCTGCACTATCTGAATGCATTTATGTAAATTTCCACTTTTCTGGCCCAGTGGTTTTCGAGAAGATTGTCCCTATAAATATTACTTTGTGAATCTCCATTATGTCAGGAAGCTTTCGAGTAAATTTGTACTTTCCTGACCTAGTGGTTCTTATTGAGATCTTTCAAGATCTTCCTTATATATTCGCATGTAAAACCTTTTATCCCCTATTGTGGTCGCACCCTATCCCTGGTGGCCATGATTTTAACAAACTTGAATCTGCACTATGTCAGGAAACTTTCATGTAAATTTCAGCTTTTCTGGTGCAGTACTGGTTCTTGAATTTTTTTTTTAATGGACCCCACGATATTTTTGTGATTATTTTCCTTTCGAAGGGGGCATGGCCCTTCATTTGAACAAACTTGAATCCCCTTAAAGCACCCATTTAAGATGGTTCGTACAAAGTTTGTAATGATTGAAATTGGCCCAGTGGTTCTGCCCGTACGAAATTTTCCGTCCGTAAGAGAGGCGTAATTGGGCAGGGTTTCCTTATACTTTTCTGGTCGGAATCTGGCAGTTTCATATTCTCTCACTTTTAAGAAGATATGAGGTTTACGGGCGTCTAACGTACGTATACTACGACGGCGTATTCGTGCCAATTTACCTAGCAGAAAAAATGAAAATAAATCGTTTCTACGATTTATTAAATCGTTTCTACGATTTAAAAAGTCGTTTCTACGATTTAGAAAGTCGTTTCTACGATTTAGAAAATCGTTTCTACGATTTAAAAAGTCGTTTCTACGATTTAGAAAATCGTTTCTACGATTTAAAAAGTCGTTTCTACGATTTAGAAAGTCGTTTCTACGATTTAGAAAATCGTTTCTACGATTTAAAAAGTCGTTTCTACGATTTAGAATATCGTTTCTACGATTTAAAAAGTCGTTTCTACGATTTAAAAAGTCGTTTCTACGATTTAGAAAATCGTAGAAACGATTTGAAAAGTCGTTTCTACGATTTAGAAAATCGTTTCTACGATTTAGAAAATCGTTTCTACGATTTAGAAAGTTGTTTCTACGATTTATAAAATCGTTTCTACGATTTAGAAAATCGTTTCTACGATTTATAAAATCGTTTCTACGATTTAGAAAATCGTTTCTACGATTTAAAAAGTCGTTTCTACGATTTAGAAAGTCGTTTCTACGATTTAGAAAATCGTTTCTACGATTTAAAAAGTCGTTTCTACGATTTTTAGGTATCGGGTGATATATTGCAATTGGTCGTCGTCCGTCATCGTTCGTTAACAATTGAACATTTTTAACTTCTTCTTGAGCTTCTTTGGGACAATGTGTGAATTAAAGAAGAGGCATGATGTTGATTTAGACTCGTTTATATATGTGAATATGTACATATGAGTTATGATATATTAAAATATCTGTCTTAAGTAATTAATGAGACCTATGTACCTTATTATTTGTAAAAATGACATAGAGGACGAACACCACTTTATATTAATTTGTCCTCATTACGAGGAATTTCGACATAGATATATCAAAAAGTATTATTGGCAAAAACCATCTGTTTTCAAATTTGTACAATTATTAAGTGTTCATAATGTACACGAACTTTGTAATTTAGGGAAATATTTATGTCTTGCACTTAAGTTGCGAGAAAACCTTGTTTAAGTCATTCTCCGTTGCTTGCTTGAATTAGTACACTGCCATACAATGTCATTTTTATGTACATGTATTTATGAAATTGATGTGATAAGACATATGTCTTAAGCAATAAAGAATATAATATTATTGATAATCATCATTCTTGTTGAAAAAATGTGATATGTTTACGTTTGTAAAAAATAATGAAGTTCTAGGGAGCCGCTATCCTACTGATACCAGATGAGTTTTTTATTTTTTGATAATCAGCATTTGATTAATTCATATTCGGACGAACGAAGTAAGGGAGAATAAAATACTGTATATCACGTCCAGCTCATCCATCCTCTTCCATCTGTGTTTAGCCCAGTTCAGTTTCAAAGACTTTCATTAACTTCATAGTATCTTAGCAAGCAATTAACAATTACCCTCAGACTCTTGTTTGATTTTCCAACTTCCAGCCATATGACGTGGCGCGAAAAACCGTCAATACACTCATGAATTGCTATACCAAATGGTTTCAACTTGTCATTTTCATTAATATGCCAAATATAATTCGGACCTTTGCTGCTGTACACTCTTCACTTTAATCTGTCCCTTTTCCGTATATGCATGGACGCCTTCTGGGTCTTGTATCAGTGGCATATTTAAGGGGATGGGTGCAGCCGGCGCCCCCTAAAATTTTCAAATTTAAGGTAAATCGTGGTCTCTTTAGAAAAATGTAAACGATAGAAGAACTAATTTCATCCACTCTCGAAAATATAAATGACAAAATCTTTTTAATTGAATTAATTTTATTGGGAGAACTTACATTTTTTCCAAAACCCCTTAAAATTTGCGTCATTTTATTAATTTCACTTTATTAAAAATGATAGAAAATAGTAAAAATGACTACACAGGAGACATAATGTCAAGCCCTATAAAATGTATGAGCTTCTGGGGGGGGGGGGTTCCCTGGGCCCCCACCCTGGACCCACTGGGGACCTCAAGGCGGCCCCCAGCCTCATAAAGTTGCGCCCCCTAACCGCAATTCCTGGATCCACCCCTGTGTATGGAAAAAAGCTGTCTGATATCCTCTTGGGAAACCCTGTTACCAACTTTTCAGTAAATCCATCTGTACCTATGAAGTTGGTCACACTACTCTAAAGTTTCATCAATGAAAAGGGCAACATCGCAAAAATATTAATTATATTTGTATTTCCGTTGGAAAAGGCACAAAGTTGCAGAAATCCTTTAAATAGTTTTTTTCATTAATAATATTGCAGTACTTGTGAGTTAAAGCAACAGCTATTTCGGAATAGCACAGTCTCTTCTCAAAATATCGTTTAACTACATGTAGTTCCTCTCGCTTTTCCATTATCAAGGTCAAATCGATTTAAATTGTTTATACGATAATACAAGAGGCCCACATACCTTATCGGTCACCTGAGTACTAGTTAAACGTATCACTATAGTCTCAAGGGCTATAAAATCTAGAAATGATTTCCTGTTCTGAATATCTATAAGCTCAATTCTAATATTCAGCAACAGTACATTATCAAACAACATGTGTTCTTTTAAAATCTTCAATGCCCTCAAAAGTGCATAGACAGATGAAAGGCTTTACATAATATATACCGGTAATATATATCAACATCAAACGATATGACTAATTTGGACCCAAACTACAGTTAAAACCCTGGGGTTGCAAAATTAACCTTATTTTGTACATCCTTTTCTGCTATTCTTAAACATGCATTTAGATTTTATACTGTATCACCAAACTTAAAGAAGTCCTTCGAATCTTTAAGACAATAATCATTATAATAATTTTGTAACCACCCTGAAACCAAACCCTTACCCCCTGGAATAATGAAATTTACAATTTCTGTAAAGGACTACCTACTCGTTTTAGATATCCATTTAGTTTTAATTTAGTATCAACAGCACTAAAGAAGATGTTATCTAAGTGTTTTACACATAAACACTATATACCAAGTTTGGCTTCACCCTGGGGTCAAAACTCCTACCCAGGGGATCATGAAAATTGCAATTTTGGTAGGCCTTCCTGCTCTACATCACTATGCATTTAGTTTTTCTTACATATATGTGGTGTTAGAGAAGAAGATTGTTGAAAATTATTCAAATTTGTGGCAGTTTTTGCTCTGTCCTTCAGGCTCAAGGGGTGAAGGGGTCCTGAAATTTACCATTTATGTCCCCTTTGTCCAAAAGATGCTTCATACCGAATTTGAAAGGAATTGGAATGATCATACTTATCAAGAAGTTAAAAATGTTCAATTGTTAACGCACGATGACAGATGACAACCAATTGCAATGTCACCCGAGACCTAAAAATCGTAGAAACGACTTTTTAAATCGTAGAAACGATTTCCTAAATCGTAGAAACGACTTTCGAAATCGTAGAAACGACTTTTTAAATCGTAGAAACGATTTCCTAAATCGTAGAAACGACTTTCGAAATCGTAGAAACGACTTTCTAAATCGTAGAAACGACTTTTTAAATCGTTTCTACGATTTAATAAATCGTAGAAACGACTTTCTAAATCGTAGAAACGACTTTTTAAATCGTAGAAACGACTTTTTAAATCGTAGAAACGACTTTCTAAATCGTAGAAACGACTTATTAAATCGTAGAAACGACTTTCTAAATCGTAGAAACGACTTTCTAAATCGTAGAAACGACTTTTTAAATCGTAGAAACGATTTTCTAAATCGTAGAAACGACTTTTTAAATCGTAGAAACGAGTTTTTAAATCGTAGAAACGATTTTCTAAATCGTAGAAACGACTTTCTAAATCGTAGAAACGACTTTTTAAATGGTTTCTACGATTTAATAAATCGTAGAAACGATTTATTTTTATTTTTTCTGCAAGGTAAATTGGCACGAATACGCCGTCGTAGTATACCAACCGGGATTTGGGGCGAATTATTTAAACGAGTTCCGGCCGGAAAAAGAACGTAAAAATTAATCCCGACTGGAATCCGGCCGTAATTCTTCAAGCTTCTCGCATTCTCAAAACCTGGCTGTCCGGAATCCGCCCGTAATTTTTTTAGCGTCTCGCATCTGAATCCAGCTGTCTATTCCGCGGGGAATCCGACCACAATTTCTCGCATATCGGAATCCGCGTATGAAATATTTGCTAGAGCGCATAAATAAACGTAAACGATACAAAAAATTGATATTGATTTAATTTTTTTTTTTACAGCATATACTAATATGAATTCACGGGCACTGGAAGTTGATGTAAATATATAGTATGTGCATATACATGCACATACTATATATTTACATTAACTTCCAGTGCCCGTGTATGAATTACACAAAATATAAACGATGATAAATATTGATGACTGATGTTAATGTTTATTAATTATAGATATCGAATACGCCAACACCTGATGTGTCACGGAATCCATTAAATAATGGACTGCATAAAAAATTATCATAACAACCTTAGCATATCCACGAATGCAGCCTTGAGTGGAAGAGTTCTATAAATACCTATGTCATCAGAATAAAGTCCTTAATTAAATTCGATTAAGCTACATTTAAATCAATGTTCAAAATATCTACATAATTGCTTTATGAATACTGCAATGAAAATCCTGATCTTCATCGTTATAATCAATTGAATTGACTCGAACCATGTTACATGTAAATGGTACCCGTATAATATACATTTGATCATCAGAGGTTACTATTCATACCTGTAAATGGTAAACATATATCATACTATGGTGGTGGTAATAATAAATAAGATATAAACCAAAACTTACAGTTTGGAATTTATTCCGCAACATTACATACATTTAATATATTACTGGTACACAACTATAAATCACCGAGTCATTTGTTTAACACACTGTTTTCTTGCATAACAAATTCGTTCTGTTATGGCACTGTTCAACGTTTGTTCGCTTGGTGCAGCATGGTCGTTTTTACGACACCATATCACTACGTAATCTGAAATATGAATATATATACATGTATTATATATATACTTGCTTTCTATGACATGGAATTCTCGCTACGCTGTCACACGCTATATATGTATGTATATTGATAGATAGATAGGTAGATATAAGAGAAATATCATAAAGACGATTGAGTATACTCGAATATTTTCTTTACTTCAAGACTATAATGACGTATACGTAATACATACATAAATAATATAACTATCTATATTGAAAGTACGGCACAAGAGGGGAGGGGGGGGGGGGGTGACCTTACTTTTTAGCAGGTATTATGCATATCATGGTCTCTCTACATCATATAGCATGAACCGAATTGATCAAAAGTACAATTACATGAGAATACAAAGACATACATCCACAACGTATCTTAAGTTCATATAGGACCGGACTTTTCCCCTAACGCTCATTCTTACGTGATTTACTAAGCTTATGATACTCACTTTTGAGGGCCTGAGTCCTGACTTTATCAAGGACTGGTTTTTCCTTGTCTTCGGTATTTCCAATGCCTTGTCCTCGAGAGGCAGCAAGTTCTTCCAAGTTAAACAGCTCTGCGAGCAACTTATAATAGAGAGTAAAACCCGGCTTATTGCTCTTTTGCTGCGGACACCGCTTTCCTTAAGCCATCCTTGGACACCATGACATCCGAATCATCGAGAAGTTTTGCCTGCAATTAGTTCTGTGATGTTATTATATGGCTTTATAAAGCAAATAGAACTGAAAATGAGTTAGTTTTAACAAAGTTAAGTATCGTATACTTATTTTTAACGTACCATTTGCGGGGTGCCTTCTGATGGACGATTTGCCACATTTCCTTTGCCTGAGATCATACTGTCATTCATGTTGACCTGAGAAGAAAGATCGAGGTTCTTATAATTATTCTAACTATCTAAATATTGGTTAATTTGCTAAACAATATTTCAAGTTGTTGAAAAACCAAGTGCAAACTAATTGTAATTACACAGTAATTGTATCAAATTTCATAAAGTAAGTGATAGGCACTTTGATTTTCACTGACAATAATTTTTGCATCAACTTGTAGGTTACACACCATCTGTGGGGCGGAGTCCTGCGGAAGAGTATCTAAATGTTCTTGAGTTTCGTTGCTGATGTGCTGGTCAATATAGAGAGGTCGTCGTGTCTTGTTTACCCGGAAGGCTGTGTTATCCTGTGATTGTGCAAAGGACTAAATTATTGTATATGTGGAGAGAGAGAGAGAGTCATTAGTGATGGATTCATCGTTTTATCCGACAACTGAATTGTAAAAAAACAAAAAACAAAAAAACTTGTAGACTTCTTTTAAATATCAATGACTCAAAATTACATTGTAATTATTTAATACTTAATTTGAATATTTTGTTTTCTCGTTCTTGGCACAATAGTTTCAATAACTAACCGGTTGTCCGTCTGTAAATGCTTCGACTAATTTTGTTAGGTAACACTGTACATCTGGTCGCATTAGTCCGCGTAGTACATCTAATACCTCCGGACTTGGAGCTAAAAGACATGTGAATTAATGTATACAATGACATGATATAAGAAACCATATTAATGACTGGAAAACGTTTATCTATAATTTATGGTATATTTGATCATGTTTATATATATTTTACACATATCAATTATATTTGAAGTAACACATGAAGTAAGCACATAATATGAGAAACAAATCATACCTGGGAGTGTCCTATTACTTGAAGCTTGTGAAGTCTGTGGTGGCTGAACATTGTGATGGTCAGTTACCGGTATGACATTGTCCATTGCAGACGTACACATTGACCATGTCGTGGACAATGCTGTCATTCCCAAAGGAGATGATGGCCTGCTTGTGGTAAAATGTGCTGATGGATTTAGTTCAATACGAGGTAGTCGGATGGGGGGCGTGTCGTACATTGACCCATATTTATGACAAGGCAGAGGCTTGGTGGTTGTTTTTTTCCGCAAAGGTGTGTAATGTAGGTGCTGTGTATCATAAGGCGATATAAAATTTTGGCCTATTTGTTTCGACCTCTGTGTGTCTGGATGTACGGGTGTTAGGTGAGGTGTGTCTGGATGTACGGATGTTAGGTGAGGTGTGTCTGGATGTACGGGTGTTAGGTGAGGTGAGTCTGGATGTACGGGTGTTAGGTGAGGTGTGTCTGGATGTACGGGTATTAGGTGAGGTGTGTTTGTCCTGCCTTGGCACTGTGTGTTTGGGTGCGCGGGTGTTGATGTTAAGGTAGGTGTGTCTCTCCTAGTATGAGAGTGTTCATCATCACTACCACTGTCCTCAAACTGAGCTGCTAAAATAATTTTATTTATCTCAGTTTCAGTGACGGTTTTTTTTTTATGTCACTTTCTCCTTACTGATCTTTCTCTTTTTGGGACTTGTCTTTTGCTTTCTCCGTTTCTTTCCTCTTTCTCTTTCTCATCGTTTTCTGCTCGTTGACCTCAAAGTGAAATAAACACTCCGGAATTTCTTTGTCCCCGAGGTCTTTTTTTGCCTTTTTAATGAGTTTTAAATACGCCTGGTTGGCGAATTCCCCCAGGGAATCTCCCTTATCTGAAATATAGTACGAACCCTCGTCTGTGATGTATCATTAAAAAAATGTATGAATTGTCAATATTTACAAAAAATATACTTGAAGGGGGGGGGGGGGGGGGGGGGGGGGGGGGGGGGGGGGGGGGGGGGCAGATCCCATTTGGATTCGCCTATTTTGTTAATTTTTCAAAATTGTTTGATGCCGATATTGTTGTAATCTGAAATGAATAATGTGATTACCTTTTTTTCAAAAAGTTTATATCTGTAGTGTTGCGATTGAAGAAAAATGATGTCGTATCTTTAAAATGTAAATAATCATTTAATAAATATTTTTTATTACACCTACTCTTTGAATTTACACCTACATGTATGTAGATTTCCTTGAATTGCGCCATTTCACTATAAGTGCTGCAATTTTTGAACAATGAAAATATATTCACCGATTTATTTTTTACACCAGTGTGCATTTTGTTCTCAAACGCGACACAGGTTATACCGGCTGAACAGAAGATGAGAAGGATGGACAGACAAAAGGTGATCAGAAAAGCTCACCTGTGCTTTGAGCTCAGGTGAGCTAGAAACTTGTGTTTCTATAAACAATCTATTTATTGTTATCTAAAGGAACTAGTCCACGAATACAGACCTGCAAAGTCACTACATTCCAACTCGTCATACCAATTGACCCCCCGGGAGTCTGATTGAAAATGTACGGTAACGTAGAGGACTGAACTTCCAGCAAAGTTAATAAAAATCAATATATGCACCCAGGGGTGCATGAGCAGAGTTACATGGGATACATTGTAAAGTCAGGAATGATATGGCATATTTATAATTGTGAAGAACTAATTGTTGGATATAGTGTAATAAATTCTTGTGAATACAATTTTAAAAGGAGTTTGGAAATGGGCATCCTTCATTGTTGTACATTACCTCTTAAGAGTTATCATGCAGATCCAGATATTTCTAAAATTTTCAATCTTTTTTCAGGACTGTGACCTTGACCTTTTTATCCAAAATCAATAGGGGTTTTCCTTACCTGGTACATAACAATATCTTTAAGCATCATTTGATTCGGATTTAAACTTTCTGAGTTATCATCCGAAAACCAAATTTTTCATTCTATTTTCGGTCACCTTGACCTTTGACCATTTTTCTCCAAAATTAATAGGGGTCTTCCGTACCTGGTACCCAACAATATATCAAAGTTTCATTTGATTAGATTGTAAACTTTTTGAGTCATCATCCGGAAACCAATTGTTGACGCCCGCCCACATCACCAAACCAATAGCTGAGTTCAACTTCGTTGCAACTCGGCTAAAAATTTAGTCTCAAACCCTTTAAAACAGAGCTTAAGCTCCATCTTTTTTTTAAAACAAACTCTTCCTGTGAAGTGTATATACGTACATGGTTTGAGTATTTAAATTTAGGACTCGAGACTCCTTTTATATTTGCAGTACTTGTGTAAAGCATTTTAGAGTTTAAGGTAAGGCGCTATACAAGTAATCATTACAAGGTATATCATGCAGTCATCTTTTCTTTTTTCAGCTTCATTGCTTGTAATACCGGTATTATTTGGCGATTTAATATAATTAGACTCTTACTGTCCAATCTAATTAAAATCAGACTTCTTAGATCCTCACCATATACTCAGTCTAGAAACAACTCTGCATATAAGTATTATCTCTCCCATCATCATGGTGAACTGGAAATAAACTCCATGTATCTGCAATGATCAACCATCCTCCCTTCCCTTCACAGAGTTTTCGCATTCAAGAATCTCCCGGTTAATTATAGCCGATACATGGACTTTATTCCAAGTCCACCATGACAATGTGAGAGATAATGACAATTTGACAAATTCAGTACTTGCTCAATACATGTATAAGGAATGTATCTACTTTTAAAATTTTTAAAAAAATTCTTATCAACATGTGCTATAAATTATAACAAGTACAATATATTATGAGGAATTTTATTAACTTTCGAGTCCACAAAATAGTGAAATGTACACATCAGGTAATGTTTATTCCAAAAATCTACCCAATTCTATTTATTAAGTACAAGATTTGGAAACGTGCACTTAAATAGCGAAATTCATGTTCAGTACATGTATTTCAAAACAGAGAAATAACATGCTGCTTAATGATGCTGCATGTAAATTCACATTCAGTATATCATAAAGTACGAAATACATGTACCGTACTCTCTAATGATGATGCTAAATTAATTTACAGACTAGTAACTACAAAGTGTGATGTGTAACAATAAATATGGCACAGGAAACTATCAACAGTAATGCAGACACATATAGGAAAAGTTGGAAGAAAGAGTTTCTTTCTTGAGTAAAACTGATTCTGCAATACTTACTAACACGAACAAATACATGTATTCCTGTAAATCAGTTCAGTCATTCCGTAACAGAGGAGATCATTAGTAGCTAATCAATCAAACCTTAAAACCAGTATCAGCTGGGACTCTCCCATCCAGAAAAAAAACCCATTTTATACCAGAGCTAGTTTGAGTACAAGTATCAGGATAAAACTTAACTCCTGACAGTAATACACATGTATGTATTGTAGATATTGTGAATTTCATTCATGTAAAATTTCTGTTGTCTTACAACTGATTGCATATAGATATAACATTATCTATCAATAAGGTGTTATTTTGTGCACTGTATTAATTCCCAGAACTGTACATTCACCACAGCTGATTTCTCTCATTGAAATAAGATTTGAAAATTACATCTCATACGGAATCAGTCTTATATCTATTTGTGGCAGCAATTCTATCACTCCAACAGTCTTTAAAAGTACAACTTAAATCACATATAAACATGTTAAATGCACAAATGCATTCTGACAAGAAATACAATCTTTCACAACTGATATAGCCAAAATCGACTATACTGAATACAGTAATTGCTCAGAATTAAATAAGCATACGATGTATAAAACTGCATAACTAAAGAAAACCAAACAATAAAATTAGGATTTAGAAATATAGTAAAAGAATAATAAATCAGATCACATCAATAATTTTGAAGTTATACTTTGTAAATTTACATGTATCTTAAAACATTTCAATACTGATTATAAATTCATAAACTAAATCTTGATTGCGGTAACATGTCAAAAGTCTATATAACATAAAAACACAACACAGTATCGTTATCCCTCAGCAATACCCAGTTCACATGTACAAATTTACACACATTTGCAAATACAAGTTTAAATTGACGAGTGTGCACAAATATGAACATACACTATACATCAAATATGAACAGTACAATGTTGTACCTGACATACAATTGCACGAGACCTCGGGAGACAGTCCAAGACAAACAATTTTTTCCCATTAGACTTCTTTAAGTCTCTATGCGAATTTTTATTTAATGTATTTGCTCTCTTTCATATGTTGATTTTTCAAAATGTCAAAACAATTAAAAGTCTTACAGAGAACAGTGAGCAAAAAGTTTTCAAAACAACTTTACATAGATACTCGAGGAAGTCTATTTTCATATACACGTATGTCAGGAGTATTTTGCACAAATCAATACAAGCATGATATTTCATGATTTTCTGGTCAGAATTACCCTTTGTACCTGCTTCCAAATTTATGAAAGAGTGCAATCAGAATACTGACATTATTTCCTGGATTAAGCACGACTTAAAAGACAACCCATCTGTTAATGAGTCCATTTCCTGATAAACCTGTAATGGAATTGTGTTTACTTCCTAATCCATGAAAAATAGGTTGGGTGGCTGGAATGTATGATTTTCATCGAAGACAACAATTTTGTATGAAATTCTATAAATGTAAAATGATAGCAAAAATATTAATTGGAAAGGGAGGTTCAAAACTGTATGCAGTGCAACATCAGTAATTTTTGCCAATCATGGTGGCTTATAATATGTATGAAAAGTAACATTTATTATTCCCTTGCAAAGGAGCTGGTGGGGTTTAAGTAACACAGCTATGTGTGTTAATCACAGGAACCTGAAGTATGGAGACTGCTACCCAACCCCTCCCCCTTCTGATTTTTTTTTTTTTGGTGCAGAAAAAATGGACAAGGCCAATCTCTTTAGCTTTACAAAAAGCATGAAACGATTACCTAAATATAAATCGAGTCAAGATAGACAGAAAATCCACACATTTTGGAGAAATTATCGCCACAAAAAACCCCCAAAAAACCAAAAAATCAGAAGGGGGGGCATACTTAAGGTGCCTGTGGTGTTAATATACTATCCATTTCATTCGATTGATACCAAGGTACAACTGCTATATTCCATAGATTCAGGTAACAAGACGTTCTTGTGAAACACTATGCCTCTTGATCATGAAAAGTCCTATTTTGACAACTTCTAATATGAATATCATCTTTCGACTTCGACCTTTTCGTTGTATGAGCTTTTGATTCAAAGGATATTGCAAATAAACATACAGACAAAAAATCTTGGATGGAAAAAGCGCAACTTTCAGACAATCCAGCCTCTACTAAACAATTACATGGGACTTCCACTCCACATATGCACTTAATAAAAACATCACGAATATTCCTCCAACAAATCTCAAAGCAAAAGCGAGATATATGGACAAGGTACTTAATAAAACTAACAGAGGTTACTAGATTAACAGCTAATCGGCATTCCCATACATTTGTAGTTTCACAAGTGTGCAATCTTTAATATGCATATGTATGCAAATTTTCAGTATGTGAACAGAATAAGTTACTAGACAACATGATAAAATAAAAAGTAAACTGGGCAAGTTCTCAGAAAGCATTCCTAAGTCTTGCCCTTAATTAAATAAAAATTGTCTACATTTCACAACTGTTATACAACGATGTATCCCCTAATTCTCAATGAGTTATGGCAATGGTTTTACACCAAGCTACATTGTTTGTTTTCTGCGTTTTCAGGTTCATTGTCCTGCACAGACTTCCTTTTATCAGAAGTCTTTTTACTTCGAATTCGTTTGGCAGGGCGAGATTTTTTCTTGCGAGGGCAGATAAGCAGACCATCTCCAGAGTGGCTGCTATGGCTGCTACTTTGAGAAGATGACTTGTGAGAGACAGCACTGTTGTTTCTTTTCACCTTAGCTGAATGCCAGTGACTATCACAGATTTCAGAACTATCATTGTATGTGGGAGAACTTTGAGAACAACCATTAGAGTCAGGAAACAAAGGCGTGGGAGGCCCATCAGAAATTTGTTGATTCCTAGATTTTAGTTCATCAATGAAAGATAACTGTCTTGCAGGAGCAGATGGTAGTCTTGCATTTTTATTGTAATTCCCATTGCTTTGATCATTGCACAACTTTGACTTTGGAGATTGTCTTTTGTGTTTCTTCAATTTCGTTTGACCTCCTCTGTCGGCTTTGGTAGCAGATTCAGAGGAAGAATTTAACATGGAATTACTGTTTCTTTCTCGGGAGGATAAACTTTGGGGTGAATATGAATAATCGTGTTGAGAAATAGGACTGAACCTTGCACCACTTTCACACTCACCAGGATCAGTGGGCATCACAAGGGATGAACAATCACTTGAACCACAAGGGTCCGAGATTCCACGGCTGGACAGAGTTTCTGAATGAGTCAATCTAGATGGCATTCTCCCAGAACACGGATATTGAACATCATTACTGAGAGCACTCTCTTCTACCGTGGGTAGTTTCTTTTCACCGGTCTCTGAGCAGACAGACAAGCCAGAGTGAGAAGACTGAGATTTCTGAAGTTTTGGATAATTGCCCATGCACGAATAACCACAAGCAGAGTCAGAAGAGTCTGAATTCTGGTGTAACAGTTTGGACAACCTTAAGATTCTAAGATTTTGGGAGTCGTAAATTTGTTCCATTTTCCTTATATTGTCCTCTGCTTCCAAAACGGAATCATTTTCTAAGATATTAGTAGCCCCAACACACTGGTTATTGCTACCTTCCAGCGAGTGATTGTATGAGGAATGGGACATACCCATACTCCTGGTCTCGCTTCCATGGAAGCTCACTTCATCCACTGAGGAAACATCCGGTACTGCACTGCTTTCCCTCCTTGAAGGTGGATGGGATCTGTTAGAATTGAAAGTGGAAACCATTGGCAAAGAACCATAACTATGGCGGCTGGTTTGGACATACTGATCGGCGTGGTTTCCACTCTCTGTAGACAAATCATCAGTATCACTTATTTCTGCAATATGAGGGGGTTGAACACATCTGCTTCCCGGGAGTGGCAGTCTAGGGTGGTCTTGGAACTCAGAAGTGGTGGTGGCAGTGGATGTATCTTCCCAAAGCTCGAACAAATCAGGAGAAAAATTCACTTGATCTGTGTGTCTGTTATACGTAGGTAAAGTCTGAGCACCCCTTTGAGCTTGTCTACTCTGTCTAAGCCACGGAAAAGAAAATCTAGAACTTCCTTGTCTCTGCTCTCGAGAATTCTGATGTGAATGAGGGGGACCTGAGTCACGGTCCGAATACCCTGGTAAAGAATGATGTCTATGCAGCATTTGATTGCAAGAATTTGAAAGCGTGGAAACATTTTCTGCTCCTCTGCTACAAGCTGAATTTTCACTATCTTGCACTGTATGGGGTGAAGTCTGACATCCTATGTTGTTGTTAGGACAAGGTGAAGATGCATTGTTGTTATTGTTAGAAGTGTCCACTGCCTCATATGGCGGGGGTGCCTCCCTTGGGAACACTTGGTCTTGGGGCTTTGGAGGGGTGTAAGGAGGTGGCGGATCATCATAGGAGGGGCACTCAAAACCCAAGAATTCCGGAGAGAAACTATCCACGTCCCCTTCATCAAGCCTCTCACGTCGTCTGTTGTCACGGTATCCTGAAATATTTTATCAAAAATATACATTGAGGTAGTACAACAACAAGGGATTTAGAATATTTACCACAGTACTTAAAAAATAATAATGCTTCAATAAATGTATTGTATTCCTGTATGGCACATACATCATACATTTACCTTGAGGCATATCACGCGCTAGAATAATTCATTTTGTGTTCACTCGTTAGTCTTTTTCTAATTTCCTCCTAAAGAGAGGTTCTTTCCATTACCAAGTGGATTCAAGTGTCCCCAGTTGATTACCGCTAGCTTTTTTATTTTATTTTTTGGGGAAGCAAGTGCAGACAAAGCAATTATCTCCCCAAAAATGTTTATCCCATCATATGATCATAATATGCACAAGTACATGTGCATGCTAAAGCTTCCCCTTACAAAACAACACTTTATCCTGATTTTATGATTTAAACAGACAGCTATCAACATTTCATTTGTATTAATCTAATTTACTGTTTCACTCAGTACTCCCTTATAAATGATACCAACTCACAACAATATAATGAATTCTGCATTATCCGCATGAAACTTGGCGAATGAAATGTTTTTTTGATGAGTACTTACGCCGCATGGCCTGAAGAAGCCTTCGTTGTCTAAGGCGATGACCCATAAAGAGAAGGAGGGCCAGCACAAGGAATGAGGTGATGGTGCTGGCGACTAGTCTCAGCCCTAGTGTGGTCATGTTATCACTGCTTCCTGTAAATACAAGGCACACTGTCCAACACTGGAGAAAAAGACTGTTCTCTGAAATCTATTTATCATTACACAATATTTCATCTAACATTTCTTTTATTCCAATACACACTACACCATTGTGCTTGAATGAGAGTAACTTTTTTAAAAACTCATTAGCATCCAGAATAACTGTAAAGGCGATAAAATCCTCACCATCATCCTTATTTTTATTGGTTGGATCTGTAGAGTTGGTAGTGGGAAATATTCCCTGCCCCCCACCGTTGTCCATACAACTGAACTGACAGCATGTTCCCTTTATCATGACTGGTTTGTGACAGTCTGTGGGAGGGTTGCAGGATACAGACTTACACATGGTGGGGAACCCATCACTACAGGAGCACTGGTAACAGGGGTCGGACTTAGGCTGAAAGTCTTGACCATTGAGAATTTCTTTTCCAAAGAAGTCTGTGCATCTCAGTTCAGATAGGGCTGCAAAACATACAAATACATAGTCTATTAAGCAATTGTTATGCCTCCTGTTAGTTTCTAAGTATTTGATATACCCTACTCTTCTGGCATATTGCACACAAATCTAGACACTATCACTACCTGTTTTATGTTTTAACACTGCCCTGACCTGGAATTGGATCCGGGAACCCTTGACTGCAAAGCAATTACATTACCAACTGAATTCTGCAGGCCCTTGGGTATTTGTATGTTAAAAGATATAACCTTAGTACCTATAGCTGCAGAACTGCAGCTCTCTTGAGAAAATCTGTCCCTCAGAGAGCTACAATTCTGCCGCTACTTAGTACCATGTTCAATGTTCAATGTTATTCTGATAATGAAGAGGTTGTCAACAAAGTATGCACCATTCATAGAAAATGCCCAGATAATCACTTGTGCAATGTCTGCAAAACAAAATTAATGCTTCTGTTTTATGGAATCATCAAAATGTTTTTTTCTTATAACACTTGAATAAAAAGTGTGCTAAAATCTGAATAAGAAGCTGACACCTGCAAAACAAAAGCTGTGGTATAGAGTTGATTTGTGTTGGATTTTGGACCGATATTCTAACTAGTGAGACAGGATCTTTCGGGAATACTTGAGGGGTTTTACTGTAACATTAGAATGAGAGATGGAGAAAGACAGTTGCCGTAATGATGATGATGTTATATTTTGTGTGTACTATGTCAAAATAGCAGTAAGGGTTGCAAAACATACTGCATGACCCGGAAAATGTTACATTATCAAAATAGTGCTTTTGAACACATTCTGATAACACAATGCTTAGTTTGTAATGAAATCATAATCGAGAGCCTATAGAATAGTCGGTGAAGTTTTTCAAAGTCACAAAGTATTTTTGTTTTACATGTATAATGTTGCATTGTTAAGGTAGCTAACTACACTAAAGCTTATACTCTTTATGACACTTCATCACAAGATGGCGATTTAAATGTTTTGTGAAATTATTTGTATCGATAGATTTGATTGTCTATCATCGTAGCTCAGTGGTTTCAGCCATTGGGCTGGTAAACCGCAGATCTCGAGTTCAAATCCACCAAAGTCTTTTGTTCATATGTTGAAATAATTTCATGGAAAATCATGATTTTATCCAAATTTGCATATTTTCTGCCTTTTTGGCTATATACTTAAAATTCAGGGTGTAGTGAGCCACCTTAATTAATTTTGTATTCAGCTCCAACATACATGTCAGGGAGTCTTATAAAAATCTACACAAAACAAATTCATTGAATTTATGTTTAATATTGATAATTGTTTTTTAAAACAGGATATACATTATGAAGACTCTTCTTGCAAGTTCCATTGCTTGATTAAAAGATGTTACCAGATCTCTCGCCCTCTCTCTCTCTCTCTCTCTCTCTATCAAATTATTTGTGATTTTTTAAAGAGTTAATGACCCTGAATTTTGTGGCCTAGTGTCATCCTAAGTCATCATCTCAGACTCTTCATGTGAAGTTACTGTTTCATATTATGTGTTATGTGACCTTTGAATACAGAAAAAAAAATAGCTCTCATCCTTTCATCATATCTAAAAGACATTTCATGTGAAGTTTCACTACTAAAGCTGGTCTGCAAACCAAGGTGTTACAAGCAAACTCAAGTGGGACAAAAAATCATTTTCACACTTAAAAGGTTTTATCAATTTTCTTTGCTGATTTTCAAAACTTTTAACCTTGGTTTACATTTTTTCCCCCCATGATATCGAACACCTGGTCCTACCACCCAGTCATGAATATCCAGGTATAAGATGAATGTCCATTTTAACAAGATCAAAACTAATCTAAAATATTGAATTTTCAAGTCCCGACGAGCTATCACAAAATTAATTAAATGAACGCTCTTAATAAAAGGTTTATGTTCAGACTATGACTGTAAATATATGTATTTTTCATTACATTTAACAAGTAGTTTACTGTCACTGAACATTAGATAGACCTGAAGGATGTAGTTTGTTTTCACCTAAACATAAAAATTCAGACATTAGAGTTTTTGTCACTATGTACACCAACCTATGAAATTTTAAGGATTAAACATTTGACATTTGGACACAATAGAGTTTTAAGTAATTCTGTAGAGAAATGAGATAAATTGAAAGAAACCTCGGTGATGAGACATACAGAGGCGACTTCACCTGTCCAGCTGAAAGTTAAATTATCTAATAACTGTTTATCACACACAGTCGTGGTTTGTGTCTGATTTAATAATTCTATGACAATCAAAACTTGTATGGTACTTACGAATTATGGACATTTTCTTTGATTTTTCTTTTAATTAACTCCACTGGTCAGTTTCCCCCAAAAAAATTCTATTCGAAGTTTGAAAACTTCACCTCAATCTTCCTTTCATAAATAACACAGTTTCAGTTCAAAAATACTTCAAATTAAATATGTACATTCACAATAGAGTCTCAATCCTCAAATGAATAACATAGATAAGATCAGACTTAATCCACAGATTACACAATGTCTCCCCATGTCATCTCAAGTTCTGTGTGATTTCTAATTGTCCTTTTCCACAAAACAACACTTGGCTTATATCCTGAGCTTCTTCTCATACGGAGACACATCTGTCTCTATTATTTTATTTTTTCACCAAATATCTTGTAGTTAATTTTTAAGCTGCTTTATTTCTATCTGATTTTGTTACAATCCATGGTAAGTGGTCACAATTCTACCATACTGTGATAACGATCTCAGAACAGTGGAAGTTTAAGAACCAAAAGCTATCCCTCTCGTCTGAAGGCTTATAAAGGCATGGGCTGGGCAGATCTGGATACAGTACAGAGATAAAGGGTTAATTCCTACAGTTGGGTAACTTAGTCCTTTGTTCGGTATCTCTCTGGTCAAATGTCAAAGATACAGATTCAAGGCTTGCTAGGACAGGAGTTAATTATCTAAAACATGTTACACAATCACAATCCTATCTGGTCATCTCAACTTTAAAATCAATTATGAAACCGTCTTTTATCAAGAGAAAAATTAACTCTTATATGTACTTAATGCAACTATGAGTACCAATGAAATAATTTAACTTTATTAGGGGGAATGAATAAATTAAAATATGAAACTAGTGTTATATATTTTGCATGATATAAATATTGATTAAAATTCAAATATGAAACTAATGGCATTCAAACATAGCATTTCAAAGAAAGCTTGATTACGGTCCTGCCAGAGTGATTAATGGACTCGGATCTTTTCAATATACATGGGATGAAATGCTTTGAACATCAAGTCAGATAGATGTTTTGTGTTATCTGTTACTTCTAATGCCTCGTCTTAAATGATATTCTATAACTCTGGCTTCAGTCTTACGAATGATACAGCACAACAAAAAACATTTTACCATATTTCCAATACTGTCTAAGGAAGCAAATCTGGTAGAAATATGTCATGAGAATTTCAATAACTTTTGAAGAGGCCTCTTAAAATTCCATCATTTGCTCAAAGCATTGTTTTAGTTATCTAAATATTTCTTGAATATGAAACACTTGAACACTGGACTTCATTCCACCTCAGGTTGAAGTTACCCAAGACACCATCTTGATTAATCTGCGATAAAATGTGGGGATTAAACTAGCAACATAAAGTTTAATAAAAATGCCATGTGGTCATCTAAATGGGAAAATTTGAAGTCAGTTCACTTGGTAACAATGTGTGATATTCGCTGTAAAACTTAGTTACTCATCATATTGTATTTATAGTTACATGTACTAACAAAATGTGATATTCGCTGTAAAACTTACTCATCATATCATTGTATTTATAGTTACTAACAAATTGTGATACTCGCTGTAAAACTTACTCATCATATCATTGTATTTATAGTTACCGACAAATTGTGATACTCGCTGTAAAACTTACTCATCATATCATTGTATTTATAGTTACTAACAAAATGTGATACTCGCTGTAAAACTTACTCATCATATCATTGTATTTATAGTTACTAACAAAATGTGATACTCGCTGTAAAACTTACTCATCATATCATTGTATTTATGGTTACCGATAAACAATCTCTATTTAATAGAAAAGGCAGTAATTATCCTGAAAGTTGGTATACCAAGAGGCCCATAGGCCTTATCTGTCACCTGAGTATTAGTTAAAAGTATCACTAGTCCACAGGCCTTATCTGTCACCTGAGTATTAGTTAAAAGTATCACTAGTCCACAGGCCTTATCAGTCACCTGAATATTAGTTAAAAGTATCACTAGTCCACAGGCCTTATCGGTCACCTGAGTATTAGTTAAAAGTATCACTAGTCCACAGGCCTTATCAGTCACCTGAGTATTAGTTAAAAGTATCACTAGTCCACAGGCCTTATCAGTCACCTGAATATTAGTTAAAAGTATCACTAGTCCACAGGCCTTATCAGTCACCTGAGAATTGGTTAAAAGTATCACTAGTCCACAGGCCTTATCAGTCACCTGAGTATTAGTTAAAAGTATCACTAGTCCCACAGGCCTTATCAGTCACCTGAATATTAGTTAAAAGTATTACTAGTCCACAGGCCTTATCAGTCACCTGAATATTAGTTAAAAGTATCACTAGTCCACAGGCCTTATCAGTCACCTGAATATTAGTTAAAAGTATCACTAGTCCACAGGCCTTATCAGTCACCTGAGTATTAGTTAAAAGTATCACTAGTCCACAGGTCTTATCAGTCACCTGAGTATTAGTTATAAGTATCACTAGTCCACAGGTCTTATCAGTCACCTGAGTATTAGTTAACAGCATCACTAGCTCTAAAGTCTATGAAATGAATAATAGTTTTCCTGTTCTGAATATCTAAGTTAAATTCTAGTATTCAACAACAGTACATTGTATTTATCCTCTAACCACCCTTACCAATGGAAGACTTTACACAATACATAAACATAATATACGTTATATGAACACTGTATGACTATTTGAACAGAACCTTCAGTCAGAACCCTGGGGTTGTGAAATTGAACATTTTTTGGTACATCTCTTTGTGCTTTTCATAAATATATGCAATTATTTTTTATACCATATCAGTAAAAACTAAAGAAGTCTTTCAAATGATTTAGAAAATAATCACAATGATAAATTTTGGCCCCACCCTGGAACTTAAACCCTATCCCTGGAAACATGAAGTTTACATCTACCTATTCCTTCTAAATATCTAATTAGTTTTAATTTAGTCTCAATGACATTAAAGAATGTTATTTAAATGCTTTATACACATAAACAATATATGCGGAGGTTGGACCTGTCCTGGAATTACATGTAGATACTCTACCTCAGGAATCAGGAAATTTACAATATTGGCAGAGGCCTTCCTGCACTACATGACTATGCATTCAGTTTTTCTTACAGAAAGGTTGTGGAAAAGAAGTTTTTTTTTTAAAATTTGTCAATTTTTTCCCTGCTGCTAATGCTCCAGGGGTGCAGGAATCCTGAAATTACAACTTATGTCTCCCTTGTCCCAAAGATGATTCATACCAAATTTGAAAAGAATTGGTATGGTAGTTATCAAAAGATATTAAAAATGTTCAATTGTTAAAGCACAACAGATGCAGACCAATAGCAATAGGTATTAACCACAGGCACTTATATCGCTTAGGGTCTAATTACTATATATAAGAGTACTCAGGTGACCTAAGAAATTAGAACAATATAGTATTGTAGAGAATCCTAATAATTAAACATTTCAGCATTTACATATTTCAGTAAATTAAATGTACATTCAAATTTGTCACATGTTTGACCCCCCCCCCCCCCCCCACTCCTTTCTTTGTTGTTCTTGTAAGGATACCTTGAGATCTATTCACAAGACTAGAATTAATAAAGATCATTTGATGTCAAGCTTTCCACAGAAGCACAATAATAATGAATTTCTCTACAGTCATAGTAAAAAAAGCAGTATGTTTGATTTTCATATTTGTGTGTGCATGCTTTAATCTTACCCTAAACAAATGGGGGTGGGGATGAGGGTGTCACTGTGTTTTGCACCATCAGACATGGCAAGGAGTTAAAGCTGATAACTAAACATGAGTGACTGCTATTTCAAGATGAGGGAAAAAACAAAGGTTTGTATTTTCTGTTGCACAATCTCCTCAACTATGAGGACTGTCAACACATACTATTTTTTTCTTTTATGTAACAGCTGTGGTAATTGTGTGAAATAACATTTTAATATGAACCATAATGCATACATGCAAAAATCGGAGCAATGTAAAATACTTTAGATGTGTTACCAGCATAATTTAATTACTTTGTATATACAAGCCATGACCCAGTCCAACGTCAAGCTAGATAGGCGTTTTTATGACGTTGCAATCAAAAGTAATCCTTTATTTCTTATCTTTAGTCACCTGCACACTGCAAACACTTCTCGCATTTCCTTAGCTATGAATCAAATAACACTAAAATACCATTAATTACTGTCCTCAGTGAGGATATTGAAAACCAAAGATTTGTTAACATCACAAATTGACATGACTTCTCTCACTGTATGGTGTCTGTCCTTCATAATAACGTCATGAATACAAGATTTCATATCTCATTACATTTGGTGGTCTTTCACTTCTTCAAGCATCTTCGAAAATGAATGCAACAATGGAAAACTGTTTATGTCACTTGAAAATCCATGACCTGGATAAATTTCAGTTCTGTCCTGTTACTTCCGTTACATTCTTTTTCTCTGTCCGTGTTTTCCCCAGGTCAACACAAAATTTTATATTTTATTGCAGCTGTTCCGTTCCGTGAAATACGTTAACATTCTAACCAAAATTATAGAGTTATCTCTCTTTGTTTTGTCAAATAAATAAACTTATTATGAAAATTCATATATCTATGTTGACATAAAAAATCATTTTAAAATGATAACTTTTAAAAATTGATCAGAAGATAGGTGGCAAAACAATACTATCATTCGCAGTTCTTATATCAGTTGGTTTTGTTACATCACAAGTAAATTCTATCTACTTTTGACCTGTTTCATGAAAAATATAATTAATTGAATGTAAAAACTTAATAAGGAAGTTTGTAACATGTTTACCCTGGGCCGTGTGCAACTAGCTTCCACGACCTTTTATGATTACAATTATTTTATTTAACTTACCAGTAAGTGAAAACATTCAAAACCCAACTTATTTTGACTTGGAATTTCACAACAAACATATTGGTGCATAGTATGTAAATCTAAACCCATTTGAAATTACAAAAACGCCACTGTTCATTAACTTCTTGAACAGCAGTCGTAGATCCGTAGCTAGGAATAAAAACTTCCATAAGTCAACTTTAAGCATCTGAAAATCATTTTGCAATATGAACTATGAATATAAATTTTCTGCAAATGAATTATCTGATGGCATGTAATAAAAAGCGAAATATTTATTCTCTAGAAGGGGTGACAACAGTAAGCTTCTTCGTTAACTTGGTTTGTTTATACCTGTGATTGTCAGGCTGTTTGTTTGAAATAATGAAATTTGGACTCAACTGATTCTAGGATGGGATTCATTAATCAAGGGGAGTCTGCTGGACTCATGATAACCATTTCAAAATGAATCACTGGTCATTAGGATTATGGGAGTGATTACAATGTGGAAAATTGTTTGGATTTTTAAGTATTTGGAGCTTTCTGTGCTTGCTAGATCATGAAACACAAGGTTTGTGGTAAATGTCTGATTCTATAATAATTACCTTTAACTTCATCAAATTTCAGAATGCTAAATCAAAATAATATAGTCATTGTGGCTCACTTCATAGTCTAAGCACACACTTCTTCAAACTTTGGCCACTACTAATGTGAGGCACATAAAATATAGGAAAAGACTGTTTCTTTGTCTAGTGCTGAAGGAAAAGTGAAACATGTAACTTAAGGATGAGACTTGGAGGTCCCATATCACAGCAAGTGTGGGCACAATAAAGAACCTTCAATGCTAAATGACACAAAGTGCCTTTCTCAGGTTGGGTACACTTCCCCTATAGTGAGATATTCTTGCTAAAATGAGATTACCCCTATCTAGTGAGAGTAAATATCCCGTACAACCGAGAAAAACACCCAAGGAGTATATATCTCTTAATGTTCCGTGAAAAGAAGAAAAAGTGCTAAAATTTCCGATACTTCGGCAAATGTATAAAAGCAAAAATACTCAGGTTGTGCATTGAATTTCAGCCTCTTTCCCTCTTACACATGTGAAATACGCTGATGTGAAATTTTTTTTTTTGACTGTGTTGACAATTTTATACAGATAATGTGTGTCAAGTTGAGTATGTGTTGCACTTATTCAGAATTGCACGGCATTTGCCATTACTTTCAATCAAGACACCAAAACACCTGTTTATGATAATGTTTACTTTCTAGTTATGTAAGAGGGATGTGTTTTAGCGAGAAGATCTCGCTATAAGGGAAGTGTTCCCAATCTGTTTCTGGCACAAATCTAATGCTAAAGAGGTATAGCGCATTTGCTGACAAAACGGCCAACTCAGAAATCTAAATGGAAAACACCGGTTTCTAATAATAGACTGGCGTGTTATATTTAAATATAAGGCCGACGTTTTTTATGTTTCGTTAACCAAGGTAAATAACTGCCGTAGTTTAGCATTACTGACAATTATATGAGTCATTCTTTAATCAATAAACCATTTTCTTATTTGGAATGATGGACAGTACAACATTTTCATAGGTGCATTTATATTACACAACAATTCTTTTACATATGGTGTTACTTAAGTCACTGTCTTTTTCTGACATAACTGCAGCACCTTTAATAGATTTCATCAGTTCGGTTGCCTTTGGTTGATAATTCGAGTGTTTAGTTTTGCCTAAATATCATATATGACAGTTGCTACATGAGTTTTTATATTCACTTTTGAGAAATCAAACTGTATAACAGTTCTTTTCCTCCATTGACCTATTTTTACTTAATGCATGCTGTGCATTTGTGCCCTTTTTCCTGTAGTATTTGTTTTATTAGCTTTTCGTCAGCCACATTACGGTTTAAAAATCCTGTAAACACACGGAACTACAGTGATCTCGGAATAAATTCCCTTTCTTTAAGTCGTAACTTGCAAATATTGGAAGTTATGATGAAAATGAATAATGTTTGTTATAGTATATGTATTACATTTATAACACGCACACACCCTCTCAAGAAAACGAACCCAAAAAATGAAAAGCCCAAAAAAAAATCAAAAAAAAAAATTGGGAAAATATTGGACTTGAACTCGAAATGTATGGTTTTAGTGTAAGATTACCGAGCACCTAAACCATTAGGCCATCCAGGCATGTAAGTTTAAAGGTTTAACGTTTGACAGGCTACTAAGTCTCAAAGTAAATTTTGAGAACGATTTTTTCATATTTTATCCATTTTCAACAAGAAGGCCACCTTAAACCAAATTTCCTCAAATGGACTTATGTACAGTCTTAGTCAATTAAAACAATTTCAGTGTTTTATTTCTGGTTTAGGGTGGCCTTTTGCAACAGTTTGCAATTTTTTATGCCCATTACGTTACATTTACTATATACTCTATATAATCACGGTGATGTTTATGTTTATCAAATAAAGATACTATCAACATATAGATATCTTTATTAAGTAATGTGGGTTAACACAAGTATAAACTGACATTGTATAGCAGAATATTTGTAAAAAATGATATTCAAGAAAAAAGTATTTGTGTAGGCGAAATTGCATACGAAGTGCGCTATACTCCTTTGTGGTATTTCAACAAAAGCTGGGAATATCTCTACAAAATGAGTTTTTGGTTAGCATGGAGCTTTAAATGAATGTTTAAAGATATGTTAAGAAACAAGTATTTATAACTGGGAAAAAAATGTTTATCAAAATTATAATACTAAATTTTACGAGATGACAATGCAAGAATATACAGTGACATAAGTCCTCATTATGTCTTCTCTTCAATCACACTTCTGAGTAATAAATCAAAGATTACACGAGACAAAAATCATGCATGCTACATACAATTTTCACAAAAGCAATTTAAAGAAGTGTCACCCTACAAAATTTACATTGACAATGGCAACCTTTACCCATTATATTTCGTATTATGAAAATCTACACTTACCTAAATTTATCCCTGATGTAAAGACGAAAACTAGGATGACAAACATATCTGTCTTTCAAACGAACGTGGAGAAACATACACAAAATACAAGTTCTTTCATGCTGTCTCAACTGTCTCGCCCACCAACTTTCACTGTCATGGCTGCCCAAATAAATTAATTCGGAACATTACTATATTTGTTGTAACAAATCGATGATGATTCAAGAGACATACCAAATAGGGGTACTTGCGAGACTTCCCGAGAAGTAACATGTCTGCGCCCATGAGAGGTCAGAATAGGGAATGAACACTATCTTTACAGATCACTCACGACCTCATTTGTAAGATAAAGCCACTGTCAGTAGGAAAAATAAAGAAAATGAGTTTAAGTAAGGACAAAGGAGAACAGAATCCCCTGGAAAAAGCACTTGCTGCGTACATTGAGGCTTTACAGACTAAACCAGTTTTGACAAAAGCTGTAACGAGGTAAAATTTCAAGACTTAGAACGTCACACAAAATTCATTTTTATTAAGTGTACAGTGTTTGAAGCGGTTATTACTACATTAAAGGCAATTGCTATTCCTTCAGTCTCAATTCATAGGCTATAGAACTACCTGGCACCACAACACAAAGTCTCATTGCTCTACTTTCGCTTTCTAAAATATTTGAGAATTTTAGCATACTTCATTACTTGATTCTAACGATCTGGCGCACCCAGATTAATCGGCGATGACCGGCGACACACTTGATTGTGAGCCGGAATTGTGCACGCATCCCGCCAGGTAAGCCGATTGAGCCGGAAAATTTAATAGGCGAAGGCGGCTTCAACACTGTTCAAGCTGGCGTCCTTGGAGATAGTAGTATCGAGAGTTGCTTATTCTAATTTAATGGTTTTGATTTTTACATTGGTGAAATATATAAACATGATTTGTAAACATGTTGGCCATTTCTATGCCGAATAATGTTTATACAATAGAAAGTCAACAATTTCATTTAATGTACTGTATTCAGGTCACTTGATTCTTAGCGTGTCGCCGGGTATGTACCCGGCTTAATTCATTCAGCCAGATTTTATCAGAATCAAGTATGCTAATTATCATATATAGCAAACTTGATTCTAACAATCCGGTGTGCTCGGGTTATCCGGCGATACACTTGATTGTGAGCCGGAATTGCGCACGCATCCCACCAGGTAAACCGATTGAGCCAGAAAATTTTGATACGCGATGGCGGCTTCAAGCTGGCATCCTTGGAAACATTAGTATCAAGAGTTGCTTATTCTAAGACATAGTGTTTTAATTTTTTACACTGGTGAAATAAACATGATTTATAAATATGTTGGTTATTTCTATGCCGAATAAGGTTTATACAATAGAAGGTCAACATTTTCATTACTGTACTGTAGCTGGGGCACTTGATTCTTAGCACATCGCTGGGTATATCCGGGTTAGTTAGATTTGACCGGATTTTATCAGAATCAAGTATAATGCTAATATTGATATGATAATGGGTATGGGGTCTGATTTTAATCAGACTGGTGACCTGTCTACAGTACGATAATGAAAATGTTTATCTTTCAATGCATAAACACTATTTGGCATAGGAATCACAAACACATTTACAAATCATGTTTATTTCAACAGTGTACAGATTAAGAACATAATGTCTCAGAATAAGCCATTCTTGATACTACTGTCTCCAAGGACGCCAGCTTGAAGCTGCCTTCGCCTATCATAATTTTCCAGTTCAATCAGCTTACTGTGCAGGATGTGTGCGCAATTCCGGCTCACAATCAAGTGTGTCACCGGTTAACCCGAGTGTGCTGGATTGTTAGAATCAAGTATGCTATATATGATACTCATAGATAGATATCCATCTGCCCTTTGGTTATAATGAACCCAAACTTTGACTAGATTGAATTTTTTTTAAAAAATGCCCAAAATTCAAAACTTGAACATTAGGCCAAAAAAAATTAATCAATAGTTTCTCAGGCCAAAAATTTCAAAATTCAATGCAACAGGCAGGTTCTTTTTTTTTTGAAGCCAAAGTTATCTTTTTTCCTTGTCAGTCAACAAAATAATGATATCAACCGATTCTTACTTTTTTGTAGTCTAATATCAATTATAATACTTACTCAACTTAAAATAGTATTATTCCAATCATTTTATAAAAAGTTAATCCATAGAATACTGTTGAACAAAAAATATATTGTATATTAAATAAAAACGTCTTTTTATTAGCATATATGAAAAGGGGAATAACTCAATTTTCTTTTTCAACTCGGAAAAATAGAAAATTGAGTTATTTCCCTTTTCAATATGGCAATAAAATTGATCAATGCGGCAGTGTTTAACCTGATGCGGCGGTGCCTGAGAAACTATTGATTAATTTTTTTTGGCCTTACTCAAAATCTATCGTATTAATTTACTTTCATTTGAAACAAATTGTAGTTAAAAGTGTAGGATTTTTAGTACGTGGCATTTCACCCTTTTTACCACAGTATGTAATATTGAAAATAGAGCACAAAAACGATATATTTGTCTTCCCTAGTTTCTGTGTAACTAATGTTCACTGTCCATGGACTTGCATATTTTTATGCCCCCGAGATCAAAGATCAAGGGGCATATTGTTTTTGTCCTGTCTGTCATTCTGTAAATCTGTCATTCTGTCTGAAACTTTAACCTTGCTAATAACTTTTGAATAATAAGTGATAGAGCTTTGATATTTCACATGAGTGTTCCATGTGACAAGACCTTTCTGTGGGTACCAATATTTTTGACCATGTGACCTTGACCTTGGAGTATGACCTACTTTTTGAAAACTTTAACCTTGCTAATAACTTTTGAACAATAAGTGTTAGAGCTTTGATATTTCACATGAGTATTCCTTGTGACAAGACCTTTCTGTAAGTACCAACATTTTTTACCCCGTGACCTTGACCTTGGCGTTTGGCATACTTTTTGAAAACTTTAACCTTGCTAATAACTTTTGAACAATAAGTGATAGAGCTTTGATATTTCACATGAGTGTTCCTTGTGACAAGACCTTTCCATTGGTATTAAACCTTTTGACCTTGACATTTAACTTACTTTTAATTTGTTTACATTGGTCATAACTTCTAAATGGTAAATATTAGAGCTTTCATATTATACATGAGCATTTCTTTTGACAAGATCTTTCTACTGGTACCAAGATATTTGCCCTTGTGACCTTGGCCATCTTTGGAATTGGCCATTATCGGGGGCATTGGTGTTTCACAAACACATCTTGTTGTTCAATATAATATCCTTTCTTTGTTCTGCTTGAGAAGCAGCCTTGCATTATATTAAAGAGGTTTAGAGAGGGAAAATACGATCGAATACTGTCTCTTTAGTACCGTAAATACTCGCCTATAAGTCGGTTGTATAGTTTTTAGTTTATTTTGGAGGGAATCGCCATTTACCCATTTATAAGTCGGTCTAACTTTTTTCAAGAATCGGTTGACAATTTTTTTTGTATTTTGTTTATTTTGTCCATGTTTTGTTGTTTAAAAAATACTAGGCTATACATTATGGCATCCAATATCTTCTTAGGACACTCCTATAAGTCGAATATAAAGTTTTGAACCAAAATTAACCTCCAAAAAAATCTGACTTATAGGTGAGTATATTATGGTAAGTTGAATTACTGGTCACAAATGATGATGCACCTATGATTGTTTAAAATTGTTGACACACACTAGTTAGTATGTGAACTGAAATTAATTTTGCTATCAATGACACACCAACAAAATCATTGAATCATTTTGGATTTCACAATAATATAGAAGGTAAAACAAATCCTGACCGCGACAGACCTAAGTCATTAAAACAGGTAATGACAGTTCCATCGCCAAACGCTCGGCATCAGGTGTGAATATCACGGGTCCTCGGAGGTGACCTTAAAAATGGATGTCCCATGTCGCAGTGTATGTGGCATGCTAAAGAACCCTCACTGCTCAATAGCAGTAAGCACCGAACATAGGCCTAAATTTTGAGCCTTTCAACAGTATTGGTGACATTTCCATATTAATGAAAAATTCTCGAGAGGGACGTTACAAACAAGATACAATCAATCAATCAATCAAATGTTACCACATGTGGATATTGTGTTATTAAATATTCAAACAATACTTAAATTAACACATTTCTTTGGGGGGGGTTGGTTAGCTGAATGTAATGTTATGTATCATATTGTGAGGTCAGCATTATTTAGGAGTGTTATATTTGAAATGTATGTATTGATTTACTTCATTCAGTGGCTGCATCTCAGCAATAGGAAGTCTTGTCTCTCAGTTGATTGTTCCCAATCCTGCAAATGGTGGAAAAATTGTATGGAGAAGCGTAGCAGCATATGCAGCATTTGGGTAACTACAAATATTATTCATTTATACACAGACATTGACCTTTATCTGAACATTTGGGGAAAGAGAGTATCCTTCATCTTTATGCAAATTATTTAACCCAATTTACCGTATTAGAGATGATATTTTGGATGGGTGGGGGTGGGGGGGAATGGAAATGCCTATGATGTTGAAATATTGTCATTTGTGCACCTTCACATAAGGAAGCGGGGGGGAGGGTGGGGGGGTAAAGGAGGTGGGTGAAGAGTGGAGAGTAGTGAGGAGAGAGGTATTAAATGAAGCAGACGTTTGGGAGGAGGGAAATCTGGATACTTGAACATTGGAAATTTTCATTTGGCACTTAGATATTTCATATTTCAGATTTGTACGTTGTGAGTGGTCCACTTAGAAATTTCATATTTCAGATTTGTTGTGAGTGGTCCACTTAGATATTTCATATTTCAGATTTGTTGTGAGTGGTCCACTTAGATAATTCATATTTTAGATTTGTTGTGAGTGGTCCACTTAGATATTTCATATTTCAGATTTGTTGTGAGTGGTCCACTTAGATATTTCATATTTCAGATTTGTTGTGAGTGGTCCCCTGATTCACAAGTTTTACATCCTGTTGGACAAAATGATGCCACCAAAGAAGGAAAAGACAGCTCTGGATGGTATTAAGAGGGTCGTTGTAGACAGACTGGTCTTTGCTCCACCCTTTCTATTACTGTTCTTGTATGTAATTACAATTTTGGAGGTAAGTGAAGTTCTGCATGTCATGCCAAGAGATTGTGTGAAGTAATCAAAGTAAACATGTGTTTTTTCGAGAGAAAAATAAATGTACAAGACTCATTGATGATACACCATATCATTACAAGTGTTGTTTCCATTCTCAAAGTCAGATTGAATTTTTCACACTGCACAAAGAACTAGAAACTATGATAGGGATATAAAATGGCATGCATGTGTGTGTTATTAAAGAAAAATAAAACCTGCTACATGTAACTGCATGCTTATCAAATTAGTAATATATCACTTTGGCAGTGTAGAATTTGAAAATGATATTTCTGAGCAAAGTTGAATTTTAATGACAGGGTCAGGGCCACCAGGCAGCCATAGCCAGAATTAGAGAATCTTTCTTTCCAGTCTTGAAGCTAAACCTACAGGTGTGGACAGTGTTTCAGTATGTGAATGTCAACTATGTACCACCCAAGGTAATTATTTTACATAATGGAATATTTCAGACAATAGCTACTCATAGGTTAAAATGATGGATTGCAATGGGGAAATCTTTAGTTCATTCTTGACAAATCTAAATTCCGGACATCTTGGCTAGCCTTATTTGTATGTTGTACGAGTACGAATTGCATGCAACTTCAGGCTTCTTCACGCATAGTCAACAAGAAAACAATGGCATTGGTAAGTTGTGACATCGAGTTCACCAACTGTAGATATAGTAGTAAGGAAGTATCAGACTAAATCAGTAGGCTAAATCATGTGTAAAACACTAAAGGGTAGTTAGATATGCACAGATCCAAGAATTGCTGGGAAAAGATTACGTGGTATACTAATAAGACAGTCATGTGGTCAGCATTCGATTTGTTTCGGAAGGAAAGTATGTACTGGTAAAAAGACAGACTGCCTTTTGAAACTATTTTCATTTATATCTCTACAACGGTAGTTTTCTGCATACATATCTAATAGAGTTTTTGTTTTATTTTATTCATAGACTACCGTAGTATTGATATCAGAATCTATATTAAAATCTAACTTTAAAGAGACTGGTTCACGATTTTTGAAAAAAAGATATTTTTCAATTTTGATGTTAAACATGAAAAATATAACTGATTTAATGTTGACGGCCAAAATTTGAACTTCTGAATACAAGAATAAAAGCAATATTTTAGTCTTAAATCTGTGTTATGTAAACAAAGACTCGAGTCTTTGCATGTACATGTATGCAAACCAACCAGTGAAATGGTAATATAAAGCATCTTAATTTTGCATAGTCACAAATTTTAACTTTAAGATGACACATTTTACCCAAAGAATGCTTGAAATGTGAAAGATATAATAAACTTAATAGATTGATATCCATTTCTTTTGAAAATTTCATAAACAATAACATCCCGCAATCTTTGTTTACAAAACAAATAATAAACTCATTTTTGAGCTTCTGTGATGATGTATAACCTTAATTTTTATGTGAAATCTTTCAAACACATTAGACAATAGATTTTGATCATTAAAAATGAAAAACAAAATTTTGGGGAAAATCGTGAATCTGTGCACCTAGTCCAAACCGCATTCTTGATATTTGTATGTTGCATGTTGGTGTATCAAAAGAAATATGACATGCACCATCTTATTCACTACTAATTTTAAAGTTCCACTTATCTTTTATGAATCTGTTTTAGTGCACTAAAACGGTTTCTCTTAGTACGACAGAACAATAACAAGTTCTGAATTGTACTTTTTTAAAACTTAATTATTAAACTTTTTTCAGTATCGGGTTTTATTTGGAAATGCACTTGCCTTAATCTGGTCAGTATTTGTGGCATCAAAGAGGAGGAAGATGGCTTTAGCTAACAAGTAGTGGGTGCCTAAGGAGAATGGCTACATTCCTTCACCATCTTTAGAAATCATTTATGCTCAGTTTATAAATGTTATATTCTCAAACTATAAATGTTACATCTTATATTTCATACATGTATTGCATTCATTTTTTTGGGGTTAAAACTTTTGAAAATGTTTGGTTTTTTACATTAAAATGATCAATTTGGTTATGGATTATGTTAATTTAGCAGAATTGCACTGTACTTTGCATTTGATCTTTAGTGGAAAATAGATTGATGTCTGTAAGACATGCATGCACATGTAGTTGTTAAGATGTGCATGTGTCATACTGTGTCTACACATTTCTTTTATATATTTTTTTTAATTTTTTGTCATGATTGTTAACCTCATTTGATGTGGGCTCCTCCAGTGTTAAGGGGAGAAAAACATTTCTAATGAAGTATTGATTTATTTTTACAGTTATTTTTTCTTTTGTAATTTTATACAATATGTACTTACATCTATCCATTTTTTTCTTGACTATAATATAAGTGTAATTTCATGTTCACAGTTATTGTGTGTCAGATTTTACTATTTGTGGGACTTTTTAAAAGTCGATTTCTTTAGGGGAGATTTTTTTTTGAGAGAGTGTTTCTGTTTATATTTATTGCATGTTACACTCGCTCTACAATAAACCCTTTCTTCACAATGTGTGTATATATTCAATGCTTGGGTGACACAAATCATGATGTTGCACTAAGAGTAGTAATCTTACTTTTGTACGGAAAACATAGAAAACAATTGAAAATGTGGCTACAATTAATATCAGTTAGCTGTAATTAATAACAGTAATTGATATTTAATGACAGTTAGCTACAATTAATATCAGTTAGCTATAAGTAATATTAGTTAGCTACAATTATTATCAGTTAACTACAATTAATATCAGTTAGCTATAATTGATAACAGTTAACTATAAGTAATATTAGTTAGCTACAATTAATATCAGTTAGCTACAATTAATATCAGTTAGCTATAAGTAATATTAGTTAGCTATGATTAATATCAGTTAGCTATAAGTAATATCAGCTACAATTAATATCAGTTAGCTACAATTAAGATCAGTTAGCTACAATTAATATCAGTTAGCTACAATTAATATCAGTTAGCTATAAGTAATAACAGTTAGCTACAATTAATATCAGTTAGCTACAATTAATATCAGTTAGCTATAATTGATAACGGTTAGCTATAAGTAATATATCTATAAGGCAGACAAATTGAATAATGCTATCAAACAATCATGTAATGTTTATTCCTGTATTTACATGTGATGTTTGAAAAGTATCCTTGTAAATTTGGCTTTCCTACAATTTTCTTTGCTAAGAACATCTACAAATTGTCCAGGGTGGCATTTTTTTTAACATGATTGGTCAGACTTGCATTGTGATGTTAATGTGATTGTTCAGCAGAGTGATGCCATGCTGACGTTATCATTCAGGTCTGTGGATGTTCTGTCTGTGGATGTTCTAGAAAGACATCATGAATTATAAATGTAACTGACTATTTTGTAATCAGAATATGAGTAACCTAGTTCTGTTGATTGTATTATATATACAGTTTGATTTTCAAATGAATGATTTACAGAATTTTTTAACTTAAAATGCTGTAACAGTACCATATAACTTATAGTAGTTAAAAACCTATTTATTACAGTATGGAATTATAATATTCAATGTTCAATTTTATATGATGCAAAAATTATGATAATAAATATATTAGATATATATACTTACTTATTAGTCTTATTGAAACAATAGGTCCATGGGCCATAATGCTCACCTGAGTCAACCTGGTCTTATTGTTCTTCATCAGATATCAGATTTTTTTTTTTTTTTTTTTAAAAAGGGTATTTTACCTTCTCTATTCCCTTGAATTTTTTTTAACCCATATCAGGACCCAGCCTAAGCTAAACGGATTCATGAAACTTGATTCCACAAAGCATAGGGATGCCCTATATTCCCCGTTATTTATGTTTCATGTAAAATTTTATTCCTGATTTTCGCTCCACCTTTAACCCTATGGTACATATTCTTTTTTTCTTTTTTTTTTTAAATTTTAACCCCCCCCCTCCTACAATTCATTAAAAAAAATTATTCTGTATTGTGGCCCAAACGTACCCAAGGGGCATTGATTAGAAGAAATGTGACTCTACACTTCCTGGTGATGCTTGCATTATTGATATAACTAATCCTGGCCCTGCTATCCTAAAGTACAAAATTCTTAAAAGTTTATTCTGATGTGCAACTTTCTCTTATTGAGGCCCCATCTTAACACCCACCCACCCCCCACTCAACTTGAATGAATTTGAATTTGAACTACCTGAAGGTGACTGCATACTAATATCACTAAACTTGGCCCTGTTATTATTGAGGTGAAGTTTTTCCCTATACAGGTATATTCCCATGTATTGAAGACTTCTAATGTAACCTCTATTGTGGCCCCACCCTACCCTTGGGAGGATTGATGTCAACAAATTTGAATCTGCACTACCTGAGGATCCCTGCCTATTAACTAATTCTAACTGTTTATAAGTATTGAAGACTTTGTATTATATACTAGTATTCCAATGTAAAACTGTGATCCTGTATTGTGTCCTCCACCTCCAGGAGCCACAACTTTAACAAACGATGCTTGCTTTGTAAGATTACTGGTGATGCCCCTGTTGCTCTTTAGAAGAATTTTTTTTAGTTTAACCCTATATATTCCCAATATAAAACTTTGATCCCATCGTAACAACGCAAAGCAAAATGTATTAAACTGAATCATTACATTTTGCGTCAAGTTCAATGCAAAATGTAATAAATGTTCTCTTTAATTGAACCAACGATATTATTATCTTAATATATGAACACAGTAAATACTATATTTTGCTTCGGGTTCAACGCAGAATGAAACTAGGAAGAGTTGTTTTAGCACACTAAATCTGATGTCTCCCCTTCCATTTTCCATAATTTTTAAAAAACATTTTTTAGGGATCATCTTTAAAGTGGAAAATTAAGATTTACGCACATACATGTAACATTAGCCTATATGTGTAGGAGCTTCAAACAAGGAACAGTGTTGTGAACATTGATAGTGAATTAAACTTACCAACATACCAAATGCAAGGTGAAGATAACGAACAGTGAACAATCTCATAACTCCTACAAGCAATACAAAATAGATAGTTGGGCAAACACGGACCCCTGAACACACCAGAGGTGGGATCAGGTGCCTAGGAGGAGTAAGCATCCCCTGTTGACCGGTCACACCCGCAGTGAGCCCCAAATATCAAAGGCCTATGTCAAAAGACAAAACAGTTATAGTCTGGACAAAGACAATGCTACAAAATTCTTTATTGACCTTTACAGAAAGATCATGGCCAAAGGTCAGCAAGAATAGCACATGACACACTGTCTTATCATGGTATACCCACATACCAAATATCAAAGGATTAACCCCAAAAATTTATTATTTGACCTTTACATAAAAGATCAAGGTTAAATGTCATAAAAAATGACATGCAACACACTGTCTTATCATGGTATACCCATATATCAAAGATCTATGTCAAAAGACAAGAAAATTTTGGTCCAGACAACAAAAATGCCCCAAAAAATTCTATTATTTGACCGTTACATAAAAGGTCATAAGTCAGCAAAAAATGACACATGATACACTATCTTTTCATGGTATACCCACATACCAAATATCAAAGGCTATGTCAAAAGACAAAAAGTTATGGTCCGGACAACAAAAATGCCCAAAAAATTCTATTATTTGACCTTTACATAAAAGGTCAAGGTCAAAGCTCATCAAATGGCATGTGACACTCTGTCTTATGGTATACCAACGTACCAAATTTAAAAGTTATATTATTTGACCTTTACATAAAAGGTCAAAGGTCATCACAAGTCACACATTGTCTTATCATGGTATACCCAAATATCAATGGCCTATGTCAAAAGACAAAAAAGTTATGTTACGGACAACAAAAATGCCCTAAAAATTCTATCATTTGACTGTTACATAAAAGGTCACAAAAATGGCACGTGACACACTGTCTTATCATGGTATATCAAATATCAAAGGCCTATGTCAAAAGACAAAAAAGTTATGGCCCGGACAAACTTTGTTTGGGAAGACGAAGAAGAAGAATTCACACTGAAACAAATAAAGCAGAATGTAAATATGTAAAATTTATTGAGCGCCAAATTAGCATAAATTCAAATAATGGAATATATATCATTGATTAGGAATATCTCTAACTTTGAACTGATGCTTGTTTTAAAGAAGTAAAGAATATCTGCACTATCAATTAACGGGTGCAAAATTGAGTAACTGTGCTATTTTAATGAATAACGATATCGTTGTTTTATTGACATATGAGCGCAATTTTTATATTTTCGCATCGAGATCGACGCAAAATGTAATAAACATGAAATTTTATTGGCATGGGTGGATATCTTTATTTCTTATTTGGGTTTTAATGCGTACATAGTATTTATTATCTTAGAAATATACATATATTTATACGGTATGTTAAAAAATATATTACATTTTAAATTATTACATTTTTCGTCGAGGTCAAAGCAAAACGTAATAATGCGAACTGTAAAATTCAGTTTATTACATTTTGCGTCGCTATTACAATTTGCGTTGGTACATCCCATACTGTGGCTCCAACTTAGTCACTGTGGTCTCGATTTGAACAAACTGATTCTGCACTTCCTGGGGGTGTTTGCATTTGATTCATATAATTATGACTTAAAGCTGTTCTTTTCCCCCTATATGTTCCCATCTAAAACTTATCCGCTATTGTAGCCTCACCCTACCCCCCCCCCTCCCGGAATGATTTGATCAATTTTTAGTCCACATTCTTTCAGAAATTAAGTTTTCCCATTTAAGTGGCTCTGGGGAAGTAGTGAAAAATGTGTAAAGTTTAAGAGATGGATGGACAGACAGACAACGGACAGAAGGTGACCATAAAAGCTCACGTGAACTTAAAGCTCAGTTGAGCTAATGAGTATTCATGACCTTCCTGTTCTTGAGAAAAAGATTCCCAATACAGTATATTCAATTATAAAACTTTGTTCCCCTGTTGTGGTCCCACCTGACCCCTGGGCGCCATAACTTGAACAATTTTGAAGCTGTCTTTTCTGACTCAGTGGTTCTAGAGAGAAAAAAATTAATTACCCATCCCCATTTTAACGCTTTGATAATTATCTCCTTGCAAGGGAGCATGGTTCCTGAAATGAACAATTTTGGAAGCCCTACTATCCAATGATGCTATTGCCAAGGCCAAGTTTGATTGTTCGATTGAAACTAGCTCAGTGGTTCGGCAGAAAAGGATGAAAGTTTTAAGAGTTTATAACGCCACTTAAAGACACTAAACTCCGCCTAAAGACAATGGACAAATTTCAATCAGAACATCAGATTGCTCAGGTGAGCTCTAAAGGAACAACGTGATGATAATGGAGAGAGATTTAGAAACATGTTTTCTT
Organism: Ostrea edulis; assembly: GCF_947568905.1. Lineage (NCBI taxonomy): Eukaryota > Metazoa > Mollusca > Bivalvia > Ostreida > Ostreidae > Ostrea > Ostrea edulis. The sequence goes on from NC_079164.1 coordinate 106,662,061, forward strand.
AAAGTACTGTAACCATAAATCCAAACAGTCTTATTGAAGTAACACCCCCCCCCCCCAAAAAAAACCCCACACAAACATTGTATATTCACGGTATTATAAAAGATAAACTAGGAATACAAAGATACATGTAATAATGTTCAAATGATATTGGTTTATAGGTCAGCTCTATAAAACCTAAATTGTCATTTTCACTGTGGTCCCTTAGCGATACAGAATTCGGAATTACAGTTTTAACTAATTATGTATACATATGCATGTGAGGCCAACCTGGCAAAGGGGAGGGAAGAAAATGAGATGGGAAATATCAAGTGGTAAGAAAGTACGGGGTGTGGGGGGGGGGGGGGGTGGGGGGGGTGGGGGTGGGAGTAATTAACCAGAGAGAAGTTGACCATCTTGTCTACCCACTCCCCATATATAATTATATTAATTCAGTGTCATGCGCGGATCCATGATTTTTTCCGGGGTGTTCCAACTTTTGCTTAGCACGCAAATTAGCTGCAGCAGAACTCTAGATAGCTCTCAGAAAAAAAAAAATATGCTGACAGACCGCCCTTGCAAATATTCTGCCGAGCTGAATCTCAACCGAGATTAACCCCATCAATATGCAAATGTTCTGACCAATACTTTAAGAACTTTGACTATGCATTATTTTCACACCCCAATCCACAAAGTGTAATTTAAGGTTCTGATGTTTATGCTTCATTATATTTAAAAACAAGATGTGTTTGTGAAACACTGATACCCCCCCCCCCCTCCGTATGACAGCAACATAGAGTAATTCTGGTACCCAAAGAAAGGTCTTCTCACAAGTACATGTGAATTATGAAAGCCAGGTATCACACTATCTATGGCACGCCAAATTCACAAAAATGAGCTAAACATAGTTTCACAGTTGATAAACTAGGTTTATCGACTGTAAACTATAGTTTACGGACCGTAAACTATACTTAACGATTCGTTAACTATAGTTTTCATCCGTAAAACTATATTTAACGGTTGTAAACTATAGTTTACAAATGCTAATCCAAGTTTATCTGTCTTTAAATAAACGTTAACAATAAATTTTGCTGATAAATACAGATTCACATTTGTAAACTATAATTTACATTCGTTAACAATAATTCACAATTGTTAATCCTAGTTTCACAAATTGTGATACTATATTCATCAGATAAACTATGTTTAACATTCGTTAATTATAGTTTTTGATCGTAAACTATAACTAACTGCCATTTTTACTCATAAACTATATTAAACAAATTAACTGTGTTTATCACTTTTTTGTGAATTCGGCGCATTAAATGACTATAAACTATATCTTACAAACCGTAAACTATCATTTACATTCGTTAATAATAGTTTAGACTTGTAAACCGTAGTTTACAATCGTGAAACCGTATTTATCAAATAAACTATGTTTTGCAATCGCTAATGATTGTTTCATTGTTAATTATAGTTTACGTTTGTGAAACATAGATTATCTGTTGATGTGAAATATAGATTAACGTCGTTAACTATAGTTTACGGTCCGTAAACTATAGTTTACAATCGATAAACCTATCAACTGTGAAACTATGTTTAGCTCATCTTTGTGAATTGTCCATTCAAAAGTTATACCCAAAGTGATTTTGAATAAAGATTATTTGAAATATTTGATTTTAAAAGTCGGTCAAACCCCAGGTCAAGGTCACGAGGTCCAAACTTTTAAATGGTACTAAAAAAAAGTACTTCTCAGAAGGGATACATATGTAAAATTTGAAAGCCCTATATCGCTAGACATTTTTAAAAAGTTAATGGCCTAGGTTAAAGTTTTCAAAAGCAGGTCAAACTCCAAGGTTATGAGGTCAACTTGTCTTGTCAAAAGGAAAACAAAGGTGAAATATAAAAGCCCTATCACTAAAATTTTTTAAAAAATGTGGACAAAGGCAATGTTTTTGCGGGCAAAAAGACACATAAAACTAGTCTAAAAACTTGTCTATATCGAAATAATTTTGTACGATGTATCTAATTAAACTGGTTCTCTTCTGAGCTTGCTCCCCTCTTGCTGAAATGATTTTGAGGACAAGGTAAATATCTTGTGCATAATGTCATCTTTTCAATCTTTTGTAGGGAAGGTATGCATGTCTTAAATATTTCGAATTGATGTTCTAATGCTACACACTTTCTCTAGAAAACTAGCTATCAGTATTGCCGCAATTGCGGGTTAATTCATAACGTCATTCGAATTTCCTCATACCATTCGAATTTCCTCATACTAATCTTTCATGTTAAGGATGATCGGGCTATCACACTGGTTTCTATAATACATGTGGACCGTCAAGTGATAGTAGTCATTGTCAAATTTATGTGCAACTTGTTATATAAAGTCAACATGTTTAACAGAATTGATAAGTTATATATAATATAATATAGGTAAAGGTTTGTTATTGACAAAATAAACAGGGTTTTGACACAATCTGAGCAAACTGGTATATATAGTATATACATATACCAGTTTGCTCAGATTGTGTCAAAACCCTGTGAATGTAGATATATCATTATGCTATGTCAATCTTAGATTTTTCTGACTTTTCATCTCCACCCTTTTATAATGATAGAGATGAGATGGAGTTAGTGGAAGCCATGATATTGAATGCTGTAAATTCTTAACTGTAAACAAGGAATTTATTATCATGTAATTTCGCGAGAAGCACTTCCCGCAAAAGAAAATTACTCCAGTGTGCAAAATTAATGGTGGACAATGTCTGCAGAAAATCTTGTCAGTTTATATTGATCAAAATGGCAATAAACCAACTTGTCTATAGGATATCTGACCAAGTCATATAAAGTCTATGTTAAGTTTATTTATTTCTGCCCACCCCTTTTATAATAATGACAAATTATTCAAATCAGTGTTTCATTTTGTCCTGTGGGGATCCGGGTTAGAATAGGTCCTCAGTACCCCTTGCTTGTTGTAAGAGGTGACTAAATGGGGCGGTCCTTCAGATGAGACCGCAAAAACTGAGGTCCCATGTCACAGCAGGTGTTGCATGATAAAGATCCCTCCCTGCTCAAAGAGCGTAAGCGCCGAGTATAGGCCTAAAATTTGCAGCCCTTCACCGGTAATGGTGATGTGTCCATATGAGTGAAATATTCTAGAGAGGGACGTTAAACAATAGACAATCAATCAATCAAAGAGGGGAGAATGGATAGAATCAACTTGATACGTACTTTGCTTTCATCTTCGTGTCTCTTGGTCAGTTTTGCCAAACCTCGTTGTTATGTTTAGTATCACATTAAAAAAAATTCAAGTTTCGTTACCAGTAGTGATCTCATTTAGTCGCCACTAATTAGTCTTCGTAATTGCAAAGGAATTAGGTGGCCATTTCTATACAGATATGTATTTGCTTTCTGTAAGGTTGGTTGGTTGTCTATTGTTTAACGTCCCACTCGAGAATCTTTCACTCATATGGAGACATCACTATAATATTGCTGGTGAAGGGTGCAAAATTATGGCCTATGCTTGACGCTTACAGCCTTTGACCAGGAGGAATCTTTATCATGCCACACCTGCTATAACATGGGGCCTCAGTTTTCTCATCCAAAGGACCATCCCATTTAGACGCCTCTTATGATAAGCAAGGGATACTGAGGACCTATTCTAACCCGGATACCCACGGGACTTTTTCTGTAAGGAGACGGAACCCACTAAATGCAAACTTTCAGAAGCTTTAACTGTTCTTTTGGAATGGTGAAAACAATTGATGAATCAATGTTTGTAATATTTGCACGGGGTATATCTTGCATCTTCAGAAATTAGTTTACATGTGCTAATTTTAGTGCTTTTATTTTGGTCTATAGCAATTTGGTGTGGTGTATAGGAAATAAGATGATTGTGGATCGAATGTCTAAAGGATTGAATAGTTAGTTTTGCTCACTTTTACTCGCTTTTATGCTTACATTGGTGAAATACATTTGAAAGCTCTTGATCAATAGACCACTCATGAATTCATGATCACTCGATTTGACGTCCATGGGTCATTTTGCGATATTAATTAAGTACTCGCATGAAATAAGGAATCTACAGTACTATGATATGTTGTCGTTACTTTCTTTGTATTTGAAATCTCCAACTTTAGTGCTGTACATGCATTACAGAAAGATGGTTTCATATGACAGGAGTCACTAATTTGTTTGATGCATCATTTTAAAGCTAGTTTGAATTCTCACCATTCCTTTAGGTATGCCAGCATTGAGCAAGTGCTCCACACTAATTTGCAATCCTTCTGCATCTTGGTGGATGGGGAGTTTGAATTTTTGTCGCAAGTTTTTATATCATTAGTTAATCTATGATTCAGAACCTATGATAGCCAGGAAATCCACCACTGGAAATTTACTGCATTATTTTATAATGTACAGTGATAGATACAGTGGATTTTAGTTTATAACATTAGAGGTAATAAAAGTAGCAACTTCAGCTGGTATTGATGAATTCTGGGATTCTCTGACTCACCCCCACACATCTCTGTAAAAGAGTCAGAGGAATATTGGAATAACTCTTACACTATCTGAATCACATGAATTTAACTTTTAACCTTTAAACTGTAGCATATCCGGCCTTCTCAGGAAGCAGTTGAATAATGCAACACAAAGAAATATTGCTTCAAAAGTAAGACGGCCAGGTAAGGAGTGTGTACATGTATTCTATAATCAACTAACAACATTATTTATACAGGTAAGGAGTGTGTACATGTATTCTATAATCAACTAACAACATTATTTATACAGTTCATCGTACATAGCTAGGACATTAAATCTATTCTGAGATTTGATTGTAGTAGGATTATGTTCTGTTACCATGTATCATTATGTGTACCTATTTTAGCAGGAGTCAAATTTCAACACCTTTATTAGTGAAGCAAAAGCACTAATGTTATGGTTGCAGTAAAATATGAAAAATCCTCTTTGTCAATTTTTATGCAAAGAAGAAGTATTAAATTGTGATTACGCAAAACAGACTAGGTATCAATTCCATAATTACATTCACACCAAATTTTAAGTCTGCTAAAATAAGTGCACATGCAGTATATCATTGTGTGTGGACTAATGCCCTCAGGGCATCAATAAAAGTCTAAAAACGCTCACTAACTCTACAAGTCATTTTATACTTAATATAGAAACCTTTATACAATGTTCCTGTAAGTGTACTTTTTCATTTGAAGCTTTTCAAGAAATAATTGTACAAATGTACTGTATTAAAAGATTTACTGAATATCAAGACAAGGAACTGCAGATATTTATTCTTGTCAAATTGAAAAAAAATATGTGGGAATGCTGATATTGAAATTATTTTCCTAAAAGAAGGATATTTTTGTGTACTTTTTTGGCATATAGTGATGTCCCCTTGGATAGTACAATGAAAATTAATGATTATCAAAATTTGTTAAAATTAAAGTGTTTGCACTTTCAATGGCTTTTATTAATGTGACACAGAAAAGAGTTTTTTTCTTTAGTGTTATAATTTTCTGGTTTATGGAAAAATTATAGTTTTTGAACTTTTACAGATGGGTTATTACGTCCACGCCAGAGAGCAGATATCTCTCTTGATTTTGAGAGGTCTATCCAGAAAAGAGATATGCTTTGGTTATCTATTTGGGCAGGCTGTTTTATTGAAAGTCTGTACTTGGCAAAAAGAATTTATGGAAGATACACAAGTTCTTCAAAATATGTAAGGTAAGCAGCCTGTATCATAATCAACAGTGAAATTTTATTGCATAAGATCAGAAATACAATCATATTGAATTATTCAATGTAATTCAATATATATTCTCATATGAAACGTAATTATCATGTTCAGTAATGACAGTGCAATTTTAACTTTCAGAATGAAATACCCTTCAGTAATGCTTGGATGGCTGTAAGATATGTGGAGTGTAATTTTTATGTAGATTTGTCACTAAATAAATGTTTGAATGGTTTTGTTATTTTGTTTTATACATATATCCATGCTATTAGACTAATGTGTCCCTGGTACATCTTTAATGGATTATGCAGAGAGTTTTTAGCTCAGCTTAACCGGAGATGAACACTGGTCTGTCTGTTTCGCATTGTTTTAACTATCAATATTATACATCCTGTTGTGTGTCTTTTTGCCTTGTTCAACAAATCCGTTCATTAAGAGAAATAGTTACCAAAATATGGATTCAATCCTGGACCATGCACTTTCCAAGCTAACACGATATTCATTAGGTCACAGAAGCACTATACAGATTGGAAATAGATTATGTATATTGACTAAGGTAGCAGGGGACAGTTTCGCATGATGGAAATACTCCATATTTGAAGTGATATTACATGTGTAAAAATGTATGCAATAATTTTAGGATGCATGTGAAATGTAGTTGAGTGCTTAATAAAAATGTTGATATACAACATGTAGGTGTCACCATGATTCCTAGCATATAGATGGTTGCAAATATGAAACTAAGACATGTGGTCAGTTGCTGAAGAAATTCCGGTGAAAACATGCATGGTCCAGCAAAAGGTCTGTAGCCGAGAGGGAAGGTGGATGGCCCCATATGAAAAGTAGATTTTTGGGAAGGGCAGATAGGGTTCTTGATTGTGCACAGTGTCTAAATCCCCCATGTTTGGTACTGTGATGGTGTAGGGGTGGTGCGGATTAGCCCAAATGAGAGAAAAAGCAAAAAAGGGGCACCTGCTCAGAGCATGTTTTGTGCACCAGCACCAGTATGTATGGATTACAGGTAATTTAAGGTCATAATTTATTAGCTACATGAATATGAAATACAAGTATTAACATAAAAGGGAAATATGATTTTTCATTAGTCTGTCATAATCTGACTTTGATGTATACCCCCTACCCACATGTTTCAGAACCAAAGAAACTGTCCCCTGCCACCTAAACTTGAGCACTAACCAATAACATTGTTAGAAAACTTGTTCAAATAGTTTATGAAACAGAAATGATGAGTTGATATATTGCATTTAAAATAGCTGTCAATTGACATTGGAAACAGTTTGGAGTGACCACTCTTTAATGCTCTATACCAAAGCATAATGTTTTGAAAAAATAAAGACAGTCCATAACGATTATGTGACATTTTGTGTGCATTATGCCAAAATAGTAGATGGGGTTTTCAGACATAGTGCACTCACATTATTATATGAAGCACCCTCATGTTGTAGTATTTGTGCAAATCATGACGCAATGGCAAAGTCGTAAGCCATATCTCCATGTGAGCATTGTGGTCCATAGGGCCTCATGGGGTATTTTGGCGTTCTGAAGAAAATATTGCTAATTTTGAAGCTTCCCACTAAGTGGATTCAGGGAATTTCGGTGGCATGGGTAAGTTGTGTTGCCTAGAATTGAATCGAACCCCCCCCCCTTTTTTCATGGACATTACATAACTTGATCACAGTATATTTTTCAACCATTTATAAAACAAAATAATATCGATCAAACTGCTCTAAGTCTGTGCTGTGGGGACTGAAGGATCTATAGGTATCACACCGGTCCAATCAAAATGAACTCCATTTATTTAAAGAAATATTTTTTTCCTTGCGCGATTTTTCTCATTTCCTCTTCTTCTTTTCTCTTAATTTTTGCACCCCTGATTAGGAAATTTTGTGTAATTTGTAGAAATAACCAAGTGTATACAAAGGAACTATTTGCTGTTGGTAGCTGAGGCTACTTCCTGAGGTGTACTCCGACTGTTTACACACTTGTGAAAAACACGTGGATGTGAGGGTAGTCTTGTTTGCAGGTAATTTATTTTCGAAAATGCCGTGTAGGGTGGTGTTTTTCTGGTGTCGGCAGACGAGATAGATAATATAGAACGTCTCTGACTGCGTTATTCGGCATCAATTCTGTAAACTGATTTTTATTGAATTTTTTTCCTCTACAGTAATATATACTGAATATCATTACCGGTGTGATACTTTGAATTCTCATTCCCTGATTATCCAACCTAGGACAAGTCAGGGATCCAAATAATATCCCGTTCTAGGTCTATAGAACGGGCGAAGTAAGCATTGGTACGTTAAATTCTCGATATGAGTGATCATAGTCTTTTAGAACAACCCCAATAAATATTACATCTGTCTATTATCAACACGAATCATAATTTATTTTAACGTCTCTATTTTAAATTGTTATTTTAATTTACATCAAGTAAACTTTTGAAATACCTTAATTTACGTATGATAAATTTAGTGCATGTAAAACGTAAAATGTTGTTCGTAAAATAGATGATTATGATTGAATAAATTCACTTTTGTGAAATAACTAAGAAAGATAACTCCATGTTCGATACTATTATTGCCTATGATATACAGTACCTGGTTCTAAATGAGTAATCATTTCATTTTTTCACTATATATTTCATCAAACAAACAATTCTTATTTTAAAAAGCTTATCGTCAATTTGGTCCCAATTCTCATAATTTTTTTTTTTCACTATAAGCAAAATTGTTCAAATTTTCTTTTCCCTATGATGCTAAGCAAATTGTGATACCATGATCATTGAGAAGAGTTTATGAAATCATCAATGCAAAATTTTCAACTTCAAAATACTATAATTTCTTAACAAATTGTTGTCGTAAAATTTCAATTTTGCATTTGACGTGCGATTTCACCGCAACACCGACACTAAAATGATATAATTTAGGAATTATGTGAAGAAACTACAAACAATTCTCAATCTGACTAAAGTACAGACCTATGTTAATATATAATAATATAGGTCTGTACTTTAGTCAGATTGAACAATTCTGTATTTGTTATCCATAAAAGTTAGCAACATGTAATGCTGCAATATTTGAATTCCTCAAAACAAAAAAACAAAAAAAAGCATTTTTCAATGAAATATATAGTGAAAATATAAAATGATGACCAGATGCTGTAAGTATATTATTTTAAAGTTCCTGCTAAAAAAAAAAACCCCAAAAAACAACATGTATTGATTAGACAGTGTAATATCAATCTCGATTATTAATGATAGCATTAAGAATAATTTTCAATTATACATCACCTAGTATATTCTGATAGTAAAGATATATTCTCAAAAACCGTCGGTGAATTTTGCACATTAAAGGGATTGGTTAACAATTTTTGGAAATAAAATTGCATGTACTTTTGACGTTAAACATTAAAAATGTAGCTCATTTGATGTTGACAGACAAAATGTTGACCTTCTGAATGCAATAATAAAAGCAATATTTTAGTAAACAAAGACCGGGGTCTTTTTATGTTTACAAACAAACCAGTGAAATATCAATTTTGTGATATAAAGGTTCTTAATTTTGCATAGTCATAAATTAAACTTTTAGATGACACATTTTACCTAAAGAATACTTTGATAGATCAATTAAACTTACATCGATATCCATTTCTTTAAAAACTTCGTAAACAAATAACATACCGCAATATTTATTTACAAAAGAATTAATAAACTCTAAAATGAGCTTAACCTTATATTTTTAGTGAAACCTTTTAAACATATTAGACAGTAAATTTTGATCATTAAAAGTGAAAATAAAAATTTTGGGGGGAAATCGTGAATCAGTCGCTTTTAATTAAGAAGACTGATGATGTAGAAATAATATCGTGACAACATATTGTTTTAAAAAATGAATATTTTTCGTCATTTCTTCCACTGGGATGATAATAGCTGCAGATCTGTAGCTCTCTGAGACAATATTGGGACAGATTAGAGAATAATGTCTCAACATTTTCTCAGAGAGCTACAGTTCTACTACTAAGGAGGATTATAAAGTATTTCCTATATATACGGAATTAGTTTGTAGTCTACATATTTTTGCAAGGCTCGTATGTCAAAACTGCATTTCTGAGTTTGTGTCTAGGATTTTCAGTTAGAGGAGAGGGGTATTACATGTTCATAGCTTATTTCAAATGGATATATGTTCTTGGGTTTCCAAGCGATGGGGAAAAATCCTATATGAAGCTCTGGGATTTATTCAATATGATTCAAAAGAAGTATAAGAGCTCATACTTAGAAAAAAATAAGGAAGGAGACGATCCCTCTGCGTTAGTGTTACCCTCCCATTAGCAATGCCCTCCACCATGATATTTACATTTACAATGACTGTTGTACCATGCATACCAAAATATATTGTTTTATTATACTAGTGTAGGTATATGAAAGAAAGCGTTTTTAAGAACTTAATGTGTTCATTCCTTTCGTAAATTCAGTTGCAGTAAGATATGTTCACACCAAAAAAGAAATGCCCTTCATCCGAAACCTTCGTGGACCCAGGGTACATATCTGGAATTTCCAGGAATGTTTTTGTTTTGGAAGCAGAGAGAGAGAGAGAGGGGAGAGAGAGAGAGAGAGAGAGAGAGAGAGAGAGAGAGAGAGAGAGAGAGAGAGAGAGAGAGAGTGCCCCTTCTCCCCCTAACTCTGCAGCTCATTTCCGGTATTGCTATAGCTAGTTAAATTTGAGTCCCTATGGACCGTGGCGTTTCAAGGGATCTCGACCAGATTCAAACATTAAAAGTATCTACAAAGGAGAATGAAAACGTGACAGTCCTCCAGGGATGATAAATGGCACGGTTCACTGCTCGCTAGACAAATAGCACGGTTCACTGCTCGCTAGATAAATGGCACGGTTCACTACTCGCTAGATAAATGGCACGGTTCACTGCTCGCTAGATAAATGGCACTGTTCACTGCTCGCTAGACAAATGGCACGGTTCACTGTTCGCTAGATAAATGGCACGGTTCACTGCTCGCTAGATAAATGGCACGGTTCACTGCTCGATCGATATGTTAGCTATGTGAGTTATTTGCTCCTGATTCAGCTAAGCTTTGATTAGTCTTGTTACTAGGCAGTCATCCTGAAGTAGTACAGATTCAAATCTGTTAAAATCAATGCCTCCACGGGTAGGGTGGGGTCACAGCAGAGGTTACATTAAAAGTCTTCAATACATGGGAATATATAGAGGGCCTTTCAAAATCTTCTATTCAAGAGTAGCAGGGTCATGATTAGTGATATCAGTATGCAAGCATCCCCGGGTAGTTCACATTCAAGTTTATTAAAATTCTGGCCAGGGGTAGGGGTGGGATGGTAGGATGAGACCTCAATAAGGGATCAAAGTTGTACGTAATAAAAAAATCTTATTATCAAGAGTAGCAGAAGATTAGATATATCAATATGCAGGCATCCCCGGGTAGTGCAGATTCAAGTTTCTTCAAACCAATGCCTTGGGGGTAGGTTTGGACCACAATACGGATTCAAAGTTTTACATGGGAATGTAATGAGGGGAATTTTACATTTTAGAAAGGGGGACCAAAGGTTAGGGTGGGGCTAGAATCAAGGATGAACTTTTACATGATACATGAATATAGGGGAGTAAAGGGCATCCCTATGTTGTGTGAATTCAAGTTGGGTTAATTCGCGGCTCCGATTGGCTTAGGTGGGGCCTTCATTTTTTTTTTTCCGTAAGAATAACGAGGGTTTTAAAAAAAATCCTTTTTTTCAAATCTGATGAAGAATAGCAGGACCAGGTTGACTCGGGTGAGCGTTATGGCCCCGGACCTCTTGTTAATTATACTAGCATCCATTGTTAGTTAAGAGGTGTTACCTTTCCTAATGTCTCGTTAGAGAATGTATCACTTTCCAGATTCAGGTGAAGTATCTCAAATTCTGACCTATGCATGATGTAGCAGCGAGGAATTTTCTTCGTGCCAACGTCTCCAATATCTTCTTCATCCATCATGACCTCAAATATTGCTGCTGGATTATCTATTTATAGAACCCAAACATACATACAATGCACGATTTGGAGGTCGCCTCAAATGATTAGAAATTGTTTTTGAAATAAAAAAAATTCAGCTGAGAATAGTCAATCTCCAGGAAACAGAACCGACTGTCCAGAATGTATTTCAATATGCTTCAAACAAATCTGATTTCCTGCACTTGAGTATTTCACTAATTCATATTACTAGTGCTTGCCCGCATACGGTATTCGCTGCAGATCTGTAGCTCTCTGGCGCTAGTTGGCCTTCCGGTTGTTTAAAATTCACAAGTCATCGTAATGAGCCATGATCAGTGCGAACCACAAATTTCCTCCCATAGAGATAGTGCCTACAATATCCTCCCATACAGATAGTGTCTACAATATCCTCCCATACAGATAGTGCCTACAATATCCTCCCATACAGAGAGTGCCTACAATATCCTCCCATACAGATAGTGCCTACAATATCCTCCATACAGATAGTGCCTACAATATCCTCCCATACAGATAGTGCCTACAATATCCTCCCATACAGATAGTGCCTACAATATCCTCACATACAGATAGTGTCTACAATATCCTCCCATACAGATAGTGTCTACAATATCCTCACATACAGATATTGCTTACAATATCCTCCCATACAGATAGTGTCTACAATATCCTCCCATACAGATAGTGTCTACAATATCCTCCCATACAGATAGTGCCTACAATATCCTCCCATACAGATAGTGTCTACAATATCCTCCCATACAGATAGTGCCTACAATATCCTCCCATACAGATAGTGTCTACAATATCCTCCCATACAGATAGTGTCTACAATATCCTTCCATACAGATAGTGCCTACAATATCCTCCCATACAGATAGTGTCTAAAATATTTAACGAAAGAGACGACAGCCAATAACTCTTTCTTGGTGACACAGTATTTTCGCTCTGCTTTGCCGAGTGTTCGACTAACATACGCTATTACTCTCTCGGATCCTTCCTGGTTCTGTGACAAGACAACCCCTATAGCCATGTTGCTCTGTGTCAAGAATGAAGGGCTTACTGAAGTCGGGAAAAGCGAGTATTGGTGCATTGACCAAGCAACTTTTCAATTGATCAAATGCTGACTGACATTCCTCAGTCCACTAAAACTTTGAGTCTTTGTTAGCTTGTGTAAAGATTTTGCAATCCTTCCGCAACCTTTCATAATCTGCCGGTAGTAACTGCACAGCCCAATTGAATGATCTAACTTCTTTTAACAGATGTCGGTTCTACCCAATGCTTGATAGCATCTACCTTTTTAGATTCTGTGGCTACACCGGCTTTGGAGATAATATGTCCAAGAAATTCAACTTGCTCTCTAAAAAGAGTACATTTCTTTGCTTTTAGTTTAAACCCAGCTGTCTGTAATCGATCGAAGACCTTCTGTAGATTCCCTGTCATTTCTTCAAATGTTTTGCTAAACACAATAATATCATCCATATATATAAGACATATATCCCATTGGAAACCACACAAGACTGTCTCCACGAGCATCGCAAAGTCCGAACGGCATCACCTTGAATTGATATAAACCCTTCTTTGTAATAAATGCTGTTTTTGGTCTATCCACGGGATCTACTTCAACTTGCCAATATCCCGATGAGAGATCAAGGGTTGAAAACCAGCAGGACCCTGAAAGATGATCAAAGGACGCATCTATCCTCGGAAGAGGATGGGCGACCTTGATGATAGCATCGTTCAACCTTCTATAATCCACACAAAAGCGAAGGCTTCCATCTTTCTTTCGGACAAGAATGGCTGCCCCAGGACTGGTTAATTTTTCTATGACATCTGACTTGAGCATCTCATCAATCTGCTTGTCTATATTGTTCTTCCAATGACCTGGAGTTCTTCGAAGAGGCTGTCTTATTGGTAGTTTTGACCATGTTTTATAGAATGTTTTACAGTATCTGTCCTTCCAAAATCCTTGTCATCTTTAGAAAACAAATCCATATTCTGCAAGGGTAAATACTTCAATTTTTCGGTCTGTTGCAGACTCTGTCCCTTGCTCGATCTATCAAGCAATCCTTTGAGGGCTTCAGGTAATTCCTTCAACTGTTTCGTTGGGGTTTTATGTAACCCCTGTTCTATGTCATCAACTGGTGATACATTGTAAGTTCCACTATGAATGACCTATACATCTGGACTTGGATTCATTAGTCGACAAGGAACAGAACTATTGGTATGTGACTTGTACCTTGTCAATTATTCCTTCTTCAGATTTCAAAAAGTCTTCCTCTCCTTCTATCATTCCCAAACCTCTTGGCAATGTTTCCTTGCCAGATATACAAACGTTGCAACTCGTGACAGTTTCAGATATAGGTGGTATGTGAATGGTATCTGCCACAGCAGCACGATAACATCCAATACGACCCGCTTTATCCAAAGATGAGGGTTTTCCGTTAATTTCCAAAATCTGCGTTTATAGGTCGACAACACACTTATTTCTGATCAAAAAGTCTAACCTCATTGTAGCATCGATAGTTAACTCTGTAACAACAACTTCAGTGTTATACAAGATATTACTTATGAGGACTGGGACACTGAGTTGCCCATAAGTCGTAAGAGGGTCATTGTTTGCTAATAGCATTGGCTGGCGGACCTTTTTTAAAGTTTCCAAAGAGTTGTTGCTTTTGAGAAGTTTATCCATAAGAGATAATGTGGCTCCCGTGTCAACCAATATATTTAAGGTGGCTCACTACACCCAGAAATGGTTTCTCATATCAGTACTAATTGATTTAATTATAAAAGATATGATGATATACAATAAGTTTATATGCCAAGAAGGCAAAACATATACACAATTAGATAAAAAGATGATTTTCAAAAAAATCATTTCAACACATAAGAACAAAAGACTCGGGGGGATTTGAACTCAAGATCTGCGGTTCACCAGCCCAATGCTTTAACCAATGATCTACGATGATAGATAAACAAATCGATCGGCACAAATAACTTCACAAAACATTTTAATCGCCATGTTGTGACGTGGCGTCATACAGAGTATAAGCTTTAGTGTAGTGAGCTACCTTAAATCAAAACCATAGATGGATGCTTTAACAAAAATACCGGCATCCCCACTTTTTTCAGGAAACTTAGTTTTGCAGGGCTCTTTTGTTTGCTTTGTTTTTCCCTGTGCTGCATGGTTTGCATTGAAATTTTGAGGCTTTGGTTTAGAGCGACATTCCTTCTGGAGATCCCCTCTCTTGCGACAGTTATTACAAGTAGCGTTTCCCCTCCATTCAGGCTCCTTAGTCCATTTGTCCTTTCCACGACCTCCATGTTTTTGTTTAAGCTCTTTGAGCTTTTCGACAATGGACGTCATCAACTTTTGAAGATTCAGTACAGTATTGTTCACCTCGTTCAACTTCACTGTTAATTCATCCTTAGATGTTTCCTGTCTAACAGCTCTTAAAGCTGAATTCACGCCCCCAAATCTTTCTTCAGTGTTAAGGAATGTCTCTGGTTCGAGTGCATGTTTTACAGCCTCGTTTAAATTTTTTGGTCAAGCCTGTTTGATTCTCAGCCTCATATCGGATATTGATAAGGCATCAATGAAATGGTCCTTAGCAAGAGTTTCCTTTACGTCTGCAGGTACTGTCGGATATGCCAAGTTCACAAGACGTCTGATTTGTTGACCAAGCAACGATTCTGACGCTCTCTGTCTCCGCTCTCTCAGTTTCATTCTATACAAATCTACTTAATTTGGCGGAGCAAATCTATTATTTAATGCAGATACCAGCTCGTTGTAGCTCATTTCTTTCCCTTCTGATAAATTCCCAAGAACACCTTGAACACTTCCTCTCAGGGAAATAGACAAATACAGCTCTTTCTCTGTTTCATCCCAGTTACCTAACTTTGCACGTGCCTCAAAATGTTATTTGTAATCACGACATGACGTGGAACCATCATACGTCACTGGATTTATGTTTGGAGCATGGTGATGGCTCCTAAATAGTTGGTATGGACTTGGATCACGCCTAATGGTGTTGTGTTGTATTCCTGGGTTGGGAGACGAGGCTCCCAGCTTCCTCCTAAAGGTTATATTGGGCACTGGATCTTCAAGTCTCCTTCTGGGCGTCTCCTACTCATCCCTTTTTAAGTAAGGGCTAAGGTCGAATTCATCTATCTTAGTCTCCTTTGCAGTGTCGACGTTCTGTCCGAATCTTACAGATTTCCTCCAGGTTCCAGTTTGTTCCTCTTACTCAACACCATCCAAAGCGTTTGAGGTTGCAAACCCCGAGTTTGTAATCTGGTTATTTCTACTAGGGGTCCTTACAGGTGTGCAGTGGCGCATTAATTCAATTATTGCTGTCTTCAATTCAATTGATGAGAGCATCAATTTCGTAGAAATATTGTTCGCAATAATTAATTTAGAGCTCGGTATGAATAATTTGATGATCTCTTTAATTCAATTGAAGATATCTTTAATTATTTACGATGCTTTTGTGTAAGGAATTAATGCGCGCATCAATTCTTTTAAAGAGAGCAACAATTCAATTAAAGAGATCATTAATAAAATTTTGGATATGTTGAATTGAAGATATCTTTAATTATATAGTTGCTCTCTCTAAAAGAATCAATTATTGCTCTCATCAAATGAATTAATGCGCGCATCAATTCAATTATTGCTCTCATCGATTGATTTAATGCTAGCATTATATCAATTATTGATCTCTTCAATTGAATTGTAGCGCGCATCAATTCAATTGTTGATATCATTAATTCATTTGAAGAGATCGTTAATTCAATTAAAGCGCGCATCTATTCAGCTGAAGAATTAATGCTATCATCAATTCAATTAATGCGCGCAATAATTCAGAATTGAAGATATCATTCATCATTTGAAGAGATCTTTAATTAAATTGTTGCATCAAATGAATTGATGATATCTTCAAATATTTGAAGATGTTTATGTTAATTTGGCGCGAGTTATGTCCCTTTGCGGAGTTAGTTACCGAGTGAAAGACGTGATTACTGTGAACTATAGCTAATATTAGCAAGCTTTCATACAAGTTAATGCTGGGTATCATTCAAACCAGAATTTATTGCGTCATCTGATAGGCTTTATAATTCTTAAAAATTATCTGTATAAAGAAAAATATGGGTCACTTTCTAACCCCTCGTCACGGACATCTACACTCTCCATAGTAAGAGTTGGTAGTACTCTGCATTAAAAACACGGTTGTATCCTGCGTATGAATTGTTGTATCCAAAAGACGTTTGGCCACGGTGACTCTGAGGCATTAAACTGCAGATGACTGAAATTGATGGAAAATAACAAATGCCAAAGCCGACATAGGAAAATACGATTTTTCACCGAGAGATGGTGGACAGGGGACGTAACTTGTGCGAAGATTGATTGATTGTATATTGTTTAACGTCCCACTCAAAGATTTTTCACTCGTATGGAAACGTCACCATTGCCGGTGAAGGGCTGCATTTATGCCTATGTTCGACGCTTACAGCCTTTGAGCAGGGAGGGATTATCGTGCCACACCAACTGTGACACGGGGCCTCAGTTTTTTGGTGGTCTCATCTAAAGGACCACCCCATGTAGTTGCCTCTTACGACAAACAAGGGGTACTGAAGACCTATTCTAACCCAGATGCCCACGTGATCAAAGTGTTGATACGTGTATTGCGCACATTTGATGCTCGCATTAATTAAGGGGACATGGACACGATTTGAGCTGAAAATTTTCAAATTTTGTTTTTTTTTTACTTTTAATGTTTAGAATGCTTAACTAAGGTATTACTAATCATCAGCAAAAATTTGAATGTCAGTAGTCAAGGCACACGGGAGATATAGAGGTCACAAGTCCTTGTAACGTAAACAAGGCTCGTGCCATGTTTTTGTTTACATAGGTTAAATAAACTAGTGAAAATTTCGTTTAAAGCAGATTTTTTTTCAATTTACAAGTGAATTCTTAACATATATAAGTAGTTTCTAGTGTTTGACACATCTCATTTTGTTTTGAATACGCTATAAAGCATTTTAAACAATAAAAATGGAAAAATAAAATTTTAAAAATTTCAGCTCAAATCGTGTCCATGCCCCTTTAAGGAAGTTAGCTCCTGAGCTTTTGAGTACAACTGGGCAGTATGCTACAACTATAACGTATTCACTGGATCATTATTGATCCTATTGGTGCAAACATATTACACTTCTTTTGCTGAACCCTATCCACTTGAAAAAAAATTGTGGCAATTCAAATTTTGAAAGGGTTAGACATGGACTATATTTTGTGCCGGAAGGATTAATTAATGAAAAAGTTCTAAATCTGCATATTACGGTTTCTGTTTCATCCAATATATCTTCTATTTTTCACTCCTATACGTGTATTTCAGTTTTATCATTTATGATACAAGTAGTTCAGACTTGGAACTAGTTCAAATATTGTAATTTATTAATTTGGTTGATATATTTTTCCAAACAGAACACAGATTCTTAAAAAAGTTTAAATCATTTACTCGAAATTTTGTATAGAAATTTTCGCCAATAATTTTTAACAAATTGATCTCTAACCACACCTTTTTAGTTCCATTTTAAATTTTAAGACAAGATTTTGAAAATTATGTGAAAGTTTAGAAATTGACATTACTCCTAATATGACATTTTTTAAAACTCAAATTTGATATCATTAATTTTTTCGTATATCAAGTTCAAAAAGGTAATTATTTCTTTCCATTACTTGTATTAAACTTTATTTTTTCTGTATTGTTAGAAGACATGATTATGTCTTTTTTATGTGATGATTGATTTAAGTTGCTTATGTTGTGTTGACACCAACAGACAAATCAAGTTAAAGTCAATTTTAAGTTTTAAAAGGTCATGTTTAGAACATTGTAACTCAATAACAAGCATTGCGACCCCAGTTTTTCTTTTTAATTTCCTAATTCTCCTTCAATGTAGAAATCACGCTTTCCACAAAAAAATTACATTACTCCAAATCTCAGGTGCGCGCATCAAATAAATCATTGCTCTCATCGGTGATGTCCCCAGAATTATTACTCGCAAACTTGAGCTCATTCATTCATTCATTCGTTTATTTTATTCGCTCAAACCACAATGGAAATGGTACATGAGGTACAATACAGAAATTTCATGTATCAATACAAGTAACGTCAGAAGAATGTATATAGGTATGCAAATAAACAAAGTGAAAGATATACATACATATGTACAAAAATTTGAAGTTGTGTGTTAAGGAGAACAGATTAATTGGTAATATAATGAAATTTTATGAAATCATGTCAACGAGTAATGTTAAAAAGCTTAAAAACCTGTGCATGTTTATTTTAAAGATAGTTGGTCTCGTACAATAAATTCTGTGTAGATATTCTTTTCTTATACAGGATAAAGCACTGCACTCTAATACATATATATTATTACTACAGTAACTTGATCCAAAGAGTCGGATCACGTCGAGTTGACAGGCGCGGATCATCAGATCACACGAGACGCGAAGCGTCGAGTTTGATCTGATGATCCGCGCCTGTCAACGAGACGTGATCCAACTCTTCGGATCAAGTTACTGTAGTAATGATAAATTTATTATATACCCCCTTCTGCATTTTAAATCCACATTTATAAGATGATAAATGTAATCCAAATTATCAAATACACAGACATACCATGAAATTATGTTTTGTGTACGTAGTTTTGTTTTGTGACACGGTCAATATTTTCCACAAATAACGTTGCAAAGTCTAGATCCTCAAGGTTGTTCACCATTGTCCATTGTATTCCTCTCTTTGAATGAAAGGCCTCTCTTATAACCCAGTCAATTACTATCAAAAACAGGATAGGTGATAGACGCATCCTTGTTTAACTCCAGTTGTTACTTGAAATGCCATTCTACAGACTGTTCGATGATGATTCTGAGTGTAGCAATTTGGTTACATAAAAACGCATCATATATACGCCGATGACACCCAGATCTATATCATCGTTGAACCTGGCGACAATTGGACTGATGCAAGGTGAAGATAACGAACTGTGATCAATCTCCTAACTCCTACAAGCAATACAAAATAGATAATTGGGCAAACACGGACCCCTGGACACACCAGAGGTGGGATCAGGTGCATAGGAGGAGTAAGCATCCCCTGTTGACCGGTCACACCCGCCGTGAGCCCTATATCCTGATCAGGTAAACGGAGTTATCCGCAGTCAAAATCAGTGTGCCAAGAACGGCTTAATAACTGATATGTCTCAAAGACTCTCAAGTTGTTTATCGGACATACTTATGTGAATGAGTATTAACCTCCTCAAACGCAATGAAGATAAAACTGAACTTGTAGTATTCCCACCAAAACACAGACTTAAAGATATGAGCAGTTTTGACCTTGAATTTGGTGACTGTGTTGCAAGTTATCCATCTTTCATATAAAAAAAAAAAAAAGAAAAATCTGGCGTATTCTTTGACAAATCCCTTACCATGGAAAAACACTGTCTCTCTATTTCCCGCTCAGCATATGTGAACATTCGCAGAATTGGCTGTATCTGTTCATTTATCAACGATGAAGCATGATGTAAAACTCTAGTAAATTCGTTAGTTACATCCAGTTTAGATTACGGAAATGCAATAATTCAAAATTGAAAATATCATTAATCATTTGAAGAGATCTTTGATTAAATAGTTGCGTGCATCAAATGAATTGATGATATCTTCAATTATTTAAAACTTCAATTATTTAAGATTATGTTAATTTGGAGCATGTGTGTGTGTGTGTGTGTGTGTGTGTGTGTGTGTGTGTGTGTGTGTGTGCGATAATAAATAGGAGTTTGGGGGTTTACGC
This sequence comes from Ostrea edulis, assembly GCF_947568905.1. Classification (NCBI taxonomy): domain Eukaryota; kingdom Metazoa; phylum Mollusca; class Bivalvia; order Ostreida; family Ostreidae; genus Ostrea; species Ostrea edulis. The sequence continues at coordinate 106,682,659 of NC_079164.1, forward strand.
CATTAGTTCCTGGTTATATGAAAATTAATTTGTTAATTAGTTAAATCAATATTTCTTCTTTACTAAATTCGCATGTATGGTTATATAACATGGAAACCCATCATAGAACAAAATTAGGGACAATCAATGCTCGACAAACAAACGGGAAAAGAATGTTTAATATTTGGCAATTATCTCTTTTTGTTCACCACAAAATTACCTTACGTGGACAAGAGCCTGTTGTGGTGATAGTTCATTCATAGATAGCTCTCCCACAACACGATGTCAAATAACGAGTTATAACTGTGAATAGAAGGTGTAAACCTCTTCTTTCCCCCACACAGCATTATTCTGCAGGAGGCGGGTTTTCCTAACGACCTGTTTCCATACTTGGAGCGGTCAGCGGAGGGCCCCGGTCTACATATTGACAGGTCTCTAATTGATATGCAGACGTCAGAAGGTTTCCTGTAATAAAATGGTCTAGCTCGACCCATAAGACGTTTCCAGGAGAAAGTACGCTCGGCTGAAATGCATTCTGGTTTTAACACCAAAAGTATGTATATTTTCACCTTTAATTCTATTTCGTTTGTATGTAAAGGTGATCATTGTTGAATTCATCACATCATTGACGTCTTGATGACGTCCTGCACATCACACTTCATACTCTGTAGATATAATGATTGAAAATGAAAATCGAATGAAAGTTAAAGAGCGTGAAAGAATTCAAGGAGAACAGAACATTCCGAGAAATCTTGTCCTTTAAATTGATTTTTTTCTTCTATTTTATTAATTAATATTCCTTATAACTGTATGATATTTTGTTCCAGTACAAAAATCATGTATACAGCAAGCTAGATATTTATAATTTGTAATAAGTACTTATTTCAAAATATAAATATCCAGCTTGTTGTATAATAAGGGAATATCTTCGAAAAGTAGAAAGTAATTTTTTAAAGATTGAATGAGCAAAGGGTGGAAATTGTGGGGACCAAAGCAGACATGCATTTAAAAAAAATGTATATGGATTCTTTAAAGAAACTAGAGATGGTGACAGGCCCCTGGGTCAAGAAACATTGTAGACCAATATACAATGCTGTAAAATTGTATTGTAGCCTTAATGAATGTTTTGTAAAATCATGTAATCTGATTGCATTTAATCAACAGATTTAGAGACTGGTCTTCATTTGTGTATTATGTTTTATCGCCAAATATAAAAAAACAAATGTACCCCTTCCAAGCGGGATGTTTGGGTAACCCTTGTGTAACAGAATTTACGGTATACCTTGCCTCAGAATTCGACACAAACCGCAGTTCAAGGTTTCTTGTTTCATTTCGATTTTATTTCTCAGTATAAGCATTGTGACGCGCAAGTGATCTTTCAACCTAAAAGCCTATATAAAAACATAAAAGCCGATACATAATATGACGGAATATGGGTGTCCGGGTAGCATAGTGGTTAAAGAGCTCTCTTTTAAACGAGAGAAAAAAAAAAGAGCTCTCTTATCGCCGTTACGACCCGAGTTCGATCCTCAAGATCGGTAGTGGTTGTATGTAAAAGAGTATTGTGGTCGCCCACTCGGACACGTGGGTTTTCACGGGGTACTCCTGTTTCCTCCCACATCAATGACGCCTTCGTGAAAATATCACAGCCGTAAAATATTAGTTAAATAGAATTTGTTTGTTAATCATGGTGAAAGGGAAATGATGTAAGGAATTAATGTCTTGTTTGTGTGTATCATGGGGGATAGACGTGTCTGTAATTAATGAATTTGTGTAAATTAAAATGAGTACCACCTAAAGCTGGAGACCCCTGTATGAGTGAATAGTTCTCGAATGGGAGGAAAAGCAACATATCAGATGATGGTGAAATTCGGTATCCCAGTACTCGTCTCTCGTAGAATTGGGAATTCTCCGTCTTTTCAGTTTTGACTATGTATTAAAATTATACGATCGTTGTTTTTATGGCTTTTATGGAAAGAAATTTGATAACGACAATCTATAATTGATATCAATTAGTCATATTTGCATCAAGAATTACAACCTTATTATAGAGATATTTGTACATTAAATATCCCCACACCTACCCTTGAATAAAAATGTTGGTGCTATAAGTTTAAAAGAAGGAATAATTTAGCCTGCAATCATTTACAAAGGTAAAATATCATTCTATATGTGATCTGTTGAAACATCCGGACAAAAAGGTACCGTATTTTAATCATGTTCTTAAAAACGAAGTTGAATATATCATGCAGTGACATCAATTCAGTGGTTGTCTTTATGTGCATGACCGTGTCTTGGACAAGGGGATTTCTCTTGCAAGCTGACTGTCATAACATTTGAAATGTAACACTTGATTACATTAGAAACAATTATGTTTCAGGTCTATGATATGAGTCTAGATCAACTGAATTAATTCAAGTTATTAAAAAGTAAAATAAGAAATTATTTCATATTACGACTTTGGGAAACTGCGAGAGAGCCCGGAAACGCTTCTTTCCTTTTCGATGTAATGTCCTACACATGAGTTTTTGGTCTTAAAATTTCAAAAGAATTTCCTTTAAAGAAACCGACATTGAAAGGTAATCTTACGTGGAATTACACGTGTAAAGAAACACGTATGTATTACACTTTGAAACTTCTCACAAAGTCACACCAATAGGGCATAAATTCAAATACTACTGTCCTTCTTTTCTTCCAGTAGCTACACTTCGTATTTGCCAGCAATCAAATGATAGCAAACGAAATCATACAAATGAGTTTACAGTGGTGTGTAGACCCGGAACGCGTCACTCGTATTACACATCGCTTACTCAGCATCGTTGTGTCCCTCCATATCCATCCTGACACTTCCTGGAGTAGTGGTTGTAATGCTATTCACACAATGCTTACATAGGCATTGGTTGCCGTCTATGTCATGCATAATTGGCATAAGTTGGTGATTGTGTAACTGCTGGGACGAAACTTTGGGATTTCAATCTGCATACTTGTAACTTCTTCAGATCAAATAATCATATACATGTATTTCATTTTCCAAATGTACATTACACATGTAGCGATATACCGGTGCAATGACTAGGCAAAAGTATCCGAACGGTTCAAGTTTTCAATATATCTTTCATACCAAATTATGTTTATTCAAAATATTCCTTTGAAGCCATTATGATTCAATTTTAATCAAATTCCAAGCAAGAAACTCACAATCTTCCGTAATGTTTTATTTCTTATTTATTCAATTTTTTTTACAATATCTTTTATTAACAACTTTCATACGTACAACTTAAATTTGATTTAAACACCCGACAAAAGTATTTGGTTCGATACAAAGAGAAACTGGTCAACAAATAATATCGTCTGCTTTCAGATCGTTACATCTTTTCAATGATTATGTTAAAAAATTTATAACCATTTCCAAGTGTAGATAAAAATTGGATCCAATAGTCAACAAACGAATATTTAGACAAACACATCATTTTGTTTGAAAAACATAGTGATTTTTTTTAATCGCCCCGATACTATTGTTCACTGTTGGTAGTTTCCGACTGAAATTCCAGTTTACACCTACTCCCGAGAGAAGGAAAGGAATTACAGCATATATTTCACTGCAAAAATGGTCTTTACCATAATTATTATAATTTCAATGAGCTTCGCTGATATGTGGGGCATGTAGCCAATGTCTGTGAAAATTAAAAAAAAATGTTTAGGATTGTACGTGGATGTATTAAGTTTATATAAATACCTTCGGTACCAAAAAAATAAAACTTTATGACGTCCACCACCAATTGTCACCATCTTGGAAGTCTCATACTGATTTCTGTCCTTCACACATCATTTTATAGATTAATGCGCCAAATGTCACTATTATCCATTTCTACCTGACTTCAGTATTCACGAACTGACAAAGTAGGCATTAATGGCTAAAAAATGAGTTATCAGGCATAAATCAGAACCACATAATGGATTATTACTACATCTATCAATGGTTTCAAATCCATCCCCTTTGTTAGAGAACGGAAGTACAGTATGAACGGGAATTTGCAACATTCGTTTACACAGAATCCCAAAAAACCTCAACCCTTCCCGAAGTTTTTTCTTGTTGGCGTTTCCTCGATGAAATTCATATTCCGTAATATAACAAAATCGGAGAGTCTAATTTTACACAGACCGACGGTCTTTCGAGGTTATTCAGGCGTTTTTATGCCTGTGGTAATGTGAAGGATGCGATTGCCATTTCTTGTCTGCGAGGAACAGATTGATGAATGTTGTGTAATTTTATCGGGGGAAATAAATACATGTATGTTTTATTCACCGTAAGAGTTGTTTGACTGATGTGTACCACAGGGACGCTGATTAACATACTCAGTAAATGTTTTACAGCTTACCTGTTCTTCTTACACTCAGAAATGTACAGGTACCATAGGCAGGAATGAGTGAAGTATAACGAATTTAAAGAGGTTGTCAGTATTGTCAATTTTTGGGAATTGACGCTATTTTTCTCTCTCTCAACTGAATGAAGTTACGTAATAGTATGTTTGGACCAATCTGATCAGTATATAGTACATATATACAAAGTTGTAGCATCCTGCGCAGTACATGTATACAAAGTTGTCGCATCCTGCGCAGTACATGTATACAAAGTTGTCGCATCCTGCGCAGTACATGTATACAAAGTTGTAGCAGCCTGCGCAGTACATGTATACAAAGTTGTAGCATCCTGCGCAGTACATATATACAAAGTTGTAGCATCCTGCGCAGTACATGTATACAAAGTTGTAGCATCCTGCGCAGCTGAGGAGCTAACTTCCTTCACTTACACGAATTAGACGTCAGCAAAAAGTAAACCAACAGTTTCATTGTTTTATCTCCACAAAGCAAAAGGTACCCGTCTAAGATATTAGGATATCAAATTTAGAAAGTTGTTCAAAATGTTATTGCGTGTATTCCAATACTTTTTACTTTGGAAAATAATGACACGCGTCGTTGAACAGTATGACGTATTTTAGTATTGTTTCGTCAGTAAACAATGTAGATTATATCATAATTTCACAAAGACCTTTAAAATTTAGTATGGATTATATTATGAAATGCATTTTATTACACTTTTACGGAGGTGAGTCTTGGCTGGGACATACATGAATATTCATCTCCTTTTTTCTTTTTATTACATATGTTTTACGTTGCATTTAACGATTTTTTCACTCAGAGAGACGTCACCAGCTGTAGGTGAAGCGCCAAAAATGTTAGCTTAGGGGCTCTTTACAGTGTTAACGCCTTCCCTGACACGGGAAGGTCATATCCAAAAGTTTTTCTGTTCTAATGCTGGCAACTTGGCGAAGGAACAGTCACTACCTATGTTAAACGACTTAGGTTTGATGCTGCGCAGGGATTGAGAACCTGGGCGGTTAGTGCCCCCTAGCACTGGGCTATAAGGAATGAAACAGACAAATGATTATAGCAGTCGTTTCAGCATCTCCTTTTTGTAACTTTTCTGCCAAGGGGTACACAAGGCATCTGCAGCAATGTAGATTACTTGCTGATTTGGCGGTTGGTCTCAATATTCTGGCCATGTACAACCGAGAGATTACACAATATTTGTAATTTAAGTGTGCATTTCTTGATTTTTCGCTTTTTTTTTTACCCCGTAATCAATAGGCTTCAGCTGTGGGTACTAAACAAACATCTTTTTCAGGAATGGGTGTGATTCCATAACATTGTTAGGGACGCACTGACCGCTGCTACTTTGTTGCGTGCTGAAAATAAGTAAGAGACGTTCGGAAAACGGCCTCATTATCCGAGAACCCCTTAGTCTGGTTCCCTGACTCCCTGACTTGTGACGCGGAGCATAGCAGGGACAGGCAACAAGGGAAAGAACCCCGGCCATGACCCCACTATAGGCCCAACGATGTGACCAGGACATTAAAGCCCAACGATGTTACCAGGACATTAAAGCCCAACGATGTGACCAGGACATTAAAGCCCAACGATGTTACCAGGACATTAAAGCCCAACGATGTTACCAGGACATTAAAGCCCAACGATGTTACCAGGACATTAAAGCCCAACGATGTGACCAGGACATTAAAGCCCAACGATGTTACCAGGACATTAAAGCCCAACGATGTGACCAGGACATTAAAGCCCAACGATGTGACCAGGACATTAAAGCCCAACGATGTGACCAGGACATTAAAGCCCAACGATGTGACCAGGACATTAAAGCCCAACGATGTGACCAGGACATTAAAGCCCAACGATGTGACCAGGACATTAAAGCCCAACGATGTGACCAGGACATTAAAGCCCAACGATGTGACCAGGACATTAAAGCCCAACGATGTGACCAGGACATTAAAGCATTATGCATATGAGATGGCTGGAATACGTGTAAGCTTGTTATGAAGAAAATAAATATATATTTGTGCCAAACTCTTTTTGAGGGTGAGGTGGTGAGTTTGCTAGTCTGACCCCCAGCCCCTGACCTGTCACATCTAACTAGGTATAATTCAGTAACTGTTCCTTTGCCAGACGTTTGGCCTCAGTTACGGAACTTTGGATGTCGGTTTCGTTTCGTGTTAGACACTGGTACGATAAAGAAACCTCACAGCACCCTCAATGCAATGGCGGAATTCTACGGCATACATAATCCTGTAGATCTAAATCTGACACAATAATGAGCCCAGCAATGGATTGATCTGTGTCATACCGTATACATATGTAGATGTAAACTAGGCACTACATAGTTGGTGCCGTCTTGAATTGAGTGAAATAAAGCCAAAAGTTGAGTCCCATTTGTGGCCACATTATTCGCTGTGATCACGATTTGAACTTTGCACCGACCACTTGAAGCTGTAGAAAGTTTTCATGTATGTTTCTTTCTTAATTGGATCTGCGCTCCTAAATACAAAGTGGTCTATTAATTTGAATCACTTTTAATTTTAACCCCATTGAAGTGATTCAGATTAGAAAATGGTTCAGTGATTCTGGACAGCAGCCAGACGAGTGTGAAAACATGAATATATGAAAATTTAAACTAACTGACAACAACAAGTTTGTGAATCATTATTTAGTTAAAAGCAATGACCCCCCCCCCCCTCCCCCTCCCCCCTCGGCTTATTACGTGAGCATGAAGGCAACGTCAACTCGAGAGAGTAAGAACATTCGGTTTCAGTTAATCCACTCTTACTATATATATATTGGTTATGTAGTAGAAATGGAGCGCCAAATTAACATAAACTAAAATAATTGAAGATATATCTTTGATTATTTGAAGATATCATCAACTCAATTATTGAGCGCATCAATGTGGTGGAATTATTGCTTGCAAATTTTAATTTGGAGCTCGATATAAATGATTTGATGATATATTTAATTCAATTGAAAATTTCTTTAATTATTTACGATGCTTTTGTACAAGTAATTAATGTGCGCATCAAATGCGATGCTTTTGAAATGCTGTTTAGATTTGAAGTTTTTAAAATGCAATTTCGTTTGGAGTTAACAATACTTAATGGTTATGTGTCGTTTCGTTATATTATATAGTGTACATTGTATATACATTGTAATATTTGACATTCAATATCCACGTTATACAGAGACTATTAATTTTTTCCCCATAATGGATTACCAGGCCATCTCCCGGTTTCACTAAGAGAAGATAATTTGTAGGACGAAATTTGTTTTTAAAAATTTCTGAAACTGATTAAATGAATTGAGCAACCTAATGACCGTCAAACGTTTCACAAGACTCAGCAATTCCTCCATATCTGACAATTACTTTGACCCCAGATTTACCCATTGTCTCATCCCTCTATACCTGACAATTTGTTTGACCTCAGATTTACACATTGTCTCATTTCTCTATACCTGACAATTTGTTTGACCTCAGATTTACACATTGCCTTACTGTCTTTGACATAGCAATGTCAATAAAACTAACAAATTTGATTTATTATCTGTACAAATATACATTTATAGTATCGGTCAATCGGGAATAGTGACCGTTATATGTGTCAATAGTACATCATCTGACACACTTTTTTATTTTACAAGAGTACGATCGAAGTTTTAATAATTCAAGCATGGTTTCCAGGGGCGGATCCAGGAATTGTGGTTACAGGGGTCACCACTTTATGATGCAGTGGGAGTCCAGGGGGCGAAGCCCCGGGAAGCTCCTGGATTTTACAGATTTTATGGGGGCTTGAAATATTTCTCCTATTAAGTCATTTGTACTATTTTCTATCATTTTAATAAGTTGAAATTAGTAAAATGACCCAAATTTTAAGGGGTTTATAGAAAAAATTAAGTTCTCCCAATAAAGTAATTCAAGAAATCAAAGGATTTTGTCATTTATTTCTCTGGGAGTGGGAGAAATTATTGCTTCTTTTATCGCTTAGTACATTTTCCGAAACAAGATACCGCGATTTACCTTAAATTTGAAAATTTTAAGGGGGGGAGGGCGGCTGCGCCCCCTTTAAATCCGCCACTGGTTTCTGGGGTTGAGGGGTTTGTTCTGGAATTTCCAGCACGATTTCTCAGGACTTTTCTGAAAGGCCCTTATAAATTAGTTTACATCCAGGATTACTCCCAAAGGAGGCCCATTTTTTGTTATGTAAATCCACATTAGTCCTCGTTAACCTTTGTACTTATACAAGACGAGAGCGCAGAAACGAGGTTTGGTTAATTACTTAATTAACACTTTTAAAGGTTATGATCTATTAATCAGATCTCACACGTCCACGGACTTCCCCTAACAAAGTATCTAAAGCCAACACATTCCACATTTTAGAATGTGCTTCTGTCACATCAAAAGAAATTTGAATTCACATTTTGAAGGTGACAACTGGACAGACGAACATTCGGACAATAACCCTTGTGACCAGAATTTGTCGTTAAGTGTCGTCATCGTTTCCGTCTTGTCCAGTGGAAGCAGACCAGATAGGCTTACAAATTACAATGCACTTATTATCAATTAAATTTTTTAATTCAAATATTTGTAATATCTATTAATTCTGACTCATGTCGCTGAGGTAATTTCACTTTCAAATGAAAGATATTTCTGTAAATAAATTGTATTTAATTTTTTCATTAACATATTCTGATTGGGATAAAAAATCATAAAGATTGCAAAAATAGAACATGTTTTACAAAATAAAACATAGAAGATTTGCTGTAAAAAATATGCAGCCAATTTCAATCGATGAATAGATTGATTAGGTTGCTTAACCTTTAAAATTTTAAACACACGTACGGAGGAAATGCCACTGTGATTGATCATCAGAAAGTTAAGGAGACTTCAACAATTTCGAATTAGAATTTCGTACCTGAAAGACAAATATCAAATTGATTTGGTGTACTTTTTACCATTGTATGTATGTGGGAATGCCTTTTACCACTACATGTATCCACAGGTATTAGTATCTCACAAGTGGCCACATGAAAAACTTTTAAAAAGTAGAAACTGACTACGTGTATATAGTATGACTTGTGAAGGTGATCAGCGGGGAAATCACGATAAATTATAGACTAAAGTTTTTGACATCATAGACAGTTGCTTCTTCAACAAAAATAGAAAACGGAAATTTTCATATCTAGTGATCAGTCATCCAAAACATTACTATGTTAAACAAAACTCTGATTCCACGCACAAGTACTCTCAAGTTGGAATAAAAAATATGCTGGAGTTCCTCATTGACAAGATCTTCGTAGTCTTTGTTGATCAGGTCTTCCAACAATCTGTTGGAATTCCCATGGGCACGAATTGTGCTCCTTTGTTAGCTGACCTGTTTTTTATTCGTATGATGCAGAATTTATTCAAAAACTTCTACACGAGAAGAAAAAAATATATTGCTGTGGCCTTCATTTCGACATTTAGATATATCGACGACGTTTTATTTATTAACAATAATAATTTTCATACATATATCGATTCGATATATCCCCGTGAACTCGAAATAAAAGAAAGGAAAGAGTCGTCCACTTCTGCTTCATACTTAGATATTTTATTGAAAGTAGATATTAACGGAAACTAACAACTCAACTCTATGACATACGGGATGATTTCAGCTTCTCCATTGTCAACTTCCCATACATTTATATAGCAATATTCCATTATCACCTGCATATGGTAAGCATCCCCCGTCGACCGGTCACACCCGCCATGAGTGCATGATAAACGGAGTAATCCATAATCAAAATCAGTGTATGTAAAGAACAAATATGTCAGACAGCATTTCACCCAATGATAGGTTGTATTGGTTTAGATCGTTATAAAATTTGCAAAATGCTGACTTTAAACTAGACTGTTGAAACCCCAGTAACATCGACTTATCTGTCAGAAGTCTACCTCGAGTTAAAAACTGATCATATGAAAAACATGCTCGTGCGTATCGAATCAGTTGAGGGACATAAACACCATATGCAGGTGATAATGGAATATTGCTACATAAAATGGGAAGTTTATGATGGATAAGTTGAAGTCATCCCGTTTGTCATAAAGTTGTTGAGGCGTCACAACTTTCAACAAACGGGATGACCTCAGTTTCTCCATCATGAACTGCGATGCTTAAGCGCTTCATGAAGTATGGTGGCGTGAAGCTCTGTAGTTCATACCCTATGTATTTTCAAAACTGATCTTTATTTTTATATTTACATTCTACTTTTATTTCTGTAGGAATTTCCAGTCGTTAAAATGGACGTACTATATTTATCATTCAAACGCACAACTGTAGCGCATTCTTGAGGAAGTGGGTATACGGTTACAATTTGTAATGATATCAAAAGAAAAACTATTGGAAATGTAAATATTTCTGAATGTTTACATCACTGAAAAGAATATGTATTGTAAATTAAAATTCAATGAACCTATCAAAAAAATGCAAAGAAAATTTATGCGATTAATGCGGTTTTATGCCTTGTCTGTGCGCATTCAAATATTACACTTTCTGTCCCAAAATTAATTTCATTTACAAGTGAATGACTTTCTTGGTAATTTGAAATTCATAATCATTTATATATCGCATATAGAAAGGTTTTATTTCTTTGTAGTATTACATTAAAAAACAAATCAGTATGCGTAACTACGGCTAGGATGTTGCAAAGAGCAGTATATCCGGCAATGCTAATATTCCAATATAAAATGCATAAATATACATACATAACATCTTGTATTTTCCTTCATTATTGCACTCTGTAGTGGAAATTAGAGTAGCTTATTATCCTGTCTGTGAGTATTTTTATCATCCTGTCTTATTTACGAGACACCTGTCAGTTAAATTTAAAAGTGATCGTCAACGTCTGCATTTCACGTCAACATTTACTAAACCACCAAGATGTATCATAGTTTATGCTAATGGCAGACCGCTTTGAGGGTATATACATGCATATAAACGTCGAGAGGCGGCAAAGCATTTGAAAAGGGGATAGTAATCGAGTTGGACGGGGATAAGAATCTTGCGTTATTTTTTTGTGACTTGGGTTTATGATTTTTTTTTTGTCAGGGGTAGATTTGATCCACACACGATGAATTGTGATCTATGCATCCTCCTGTCCTACATGCTACGCATGCTCTGTCAGTATGACTCAAGGCTTGGTGAGCAGTATGGTAAGTTTCATTTCTCTAGTTTTGAATTGGAGTTTGCTTGATACTAAGTAATATGTGTAATTCAAATGCAGTAAAACTTGAAAGATTCTATTCAATTTACACAATTTTTATCTAGGCCCCTTTACATTTTAAATTTCATTTTATCTTAGTGTGTGTTACATACGGGTAATAACGGCAAAGTCTAAAAATTAATATATATATTCATGCTAATGGCAGACCGCTTTGTGGGTATATACATGCATATAAGCGTCGAGAGGCGGCAAAGCATTTGAAAAGGGGATAGTAATCGAGTTGGACGGGGATAAGAATCTTGCGTTATTTTTTTGTGACTTGGGGTTATATATATATAACCCCAAGTCACACACACACACACACACACACACACACACACACACACACACACACACACACACACACACACACATATATATATATATATACACATTATATATATAACCAAAATAAAAACCAAAGAAAAAACCATAAATGTTTATAACCACACATATATTTCAGAAACAAATTTCATTTATTTTTGAAAATACATTAGGGCTAACAGCTTCATGGAGAATGAAGTGTCGCAGTTCACACCCTCATGTATTTTCAAGTCTGAAATATATTTTTGTTATTTACTACTTTCATTTCTGTCAGAATTCCCAACCTTTGAAATTGACATACTATATTTATCAAGATTCATCTTCTCATTGTTCACAACTGCGGTGCATTCATGAGGAAATGTATATCATTACAAATTGTAAAAAAAAAATATATATATCAGTGGCAAAAGCATAGGAAATGTAAATACTTGTATATAGTTTTGAATTTCAATCACGTCACGCTGCAAACAAGTTGTTTTTTTTAAATACCGAGTGCATGCAACAGTAACTTCAAATCACAAAGAATTCATTTTACCTCAAAATTCACATTCGTGTCGTTTCTTACAAACGACGGCCGGTTCTGTGATCATGTTAAAGCTCGCGAGGGTTACCATCACGACTTCTAATCCGGACCAAAAAATCCTGAGCTGTTTTTGTAGCGGACGACATACCTTTATTTTTATCTTTTCATTCTGATAATAAAAAGAAAGAAGTATTACTATAATTGTCAAAGTCTGTCAGTTCAAAACTATAAAATGAAATGGGAATGGCCCCCAAAAAAGATAAATAGATAAAAAAAAAAAAAAAAAAAAAGTAACAGAACCAAACCCTAAACAATAACAATGAGATAAAAAAAAAAATAGCTGTCCTTGCCAAGATGAATGATTTTATTTCTACAGAAAGGTAATTTTGAAAATCCAATTACGTCCAAGTTGATAATAATAAGAATTCTACACCATACCTTAAAGTCAAATAAGATAACCTAAATTGTCATTAAATCTATTTAACAGGGGAAGAGCTTGTTATTGTATTTTCTTAGAATCGGAATTTCTTAGTAAAACTTAAAATTAGGCAGATCGTGCAACGCAATTTAACTAAAGCATCAAAAGTCAAATTCTAACGAATAATTTAAAGTAACATATCAGTCCACTGCCTAAACAGTGGTGATTATCTTAACACAAATTGTACTTGTATAAAAAAAATTACGGAGAAATTAAAGCATTGGCATAGAATTTTAATACATTTCTTTAAGATTTATTACAATAAAATGATATGTACATGTAAGCTGTCATGCACTAATAAGGTTTTGTGGAATTTTCTATTTCATTTGTCAGGTTTACAGCGAATTGTCAATTAAATCTCTCCATGTTTCTGTCACACCGAAACCAAATTCGTAACCTTTCTCATAATAAAACATCTACTTATTCATTGCAAGATTTTAATGAATGAATTTGCGTTTTAAAACGTATTATTACGTATCAAAATTTTTTTAATATCTAAACTATTTCCTGATTATGTTTCATAATTCCACAATGAGTATTCACCGAACGAGAAATTATGATTCTCTTGGTTAGCTGCCTGTTATAACTATCGATTTTTTGATTCTCTTGGTTAGCTGCCTGTTATAACTATCGATTTTTTGATTCTCTTGGTTAGCTGCCTGTTACAACTATCGATTTTTTGACACCTAGTTTTGACGTGATTTATCCCTGTATTGGCATCGTATCTCTGTGTACTTAAGATCCGCTAGCCTACAGGTTAGGGTGCTCGCTTCACAACCGATAGTTCCCGAGATCGATTCTCGGATCTCTACGCCACGTCAAACTCAAGACGTTGAACAGAGGGAGTGATTTTCTTTCACCAAGCGCCCGGTATAAGAAGTGGAAGTCACAGGTCTTTTGCATACGATCTTTAAAAACGGAGGTCTCGTGTCACAGTAGGCGTTGGTAGGATAAAGAACCCTCAGAGCTACGGTCTCGAGAACCATGTAGAGATCAAAATGTGTGTCTCTTCACCTACACCTCGTGACATCCGCCGCGGTGGTCTAGAGGTTAGAGCGTTCGCCGCGGTGGTCTAGAGGTTAGAGCGTTCGCCGCGGTGGTCTAGAGGTTAGAGCGTTCGCCGCGCATGCAAAAGGCCGGGGTTCGAATCCAGGCCGCGAGAAACCTAAGTCGTTAAAAGAGGTAGTGACAGTTCCATCGCCAAACGCTCGACATCAGGTGTGAATCTCATGGGTCCTCGGAGATGACCTTAAAAACGGATGTCCCGTGTCACAGTATAGGTGTGGAACGCTAAAGAACCCTCACTGCGCAATGGCCGTAAGCGCCGAGCAAAGGCCTAAATTTAAAGCCAACAATCAATCAATCAATCAATCGTGGCATCCAAAATCAAGGATTTATTTGAATTATCAAATCCATTTATTAAAAAATATATATATGTTCTATTCTAATGATTTAAATTCTTTTTGTACAGGAGTTGGACACAAAGTACCGTCTACTCTTGATCAGAACCCCCTGGAAACCAACCAATACGGAGCCACGAAAACGAACCACAAATGGAGCTATGGAGGACCCACAGGTAAAGAATTCAATCACGATTCAGCGATGTGAATGCATCTCGTCCCCCTTCTCGTCCTCCTCTTTATAGTCGTCACCTTTGTCGTCTCGTCGTCGTCATTAATGTCTGTTACTACACGTTTGTAAATCTACATCTTTACCGAAGAGCATTGCACAGATTCCATTACTTGTATTCACTTTATAGAATTTCTCTGAATTTTGTGAATCCATATCTTCTTATCATCATCGTCATCAATGTCGTCTACCAATGCAAAATAAGCGATGAGACAAAAGTATAAGTCTGTATGTCGTAAATGCTACAGTGTGTATGTTTGTGAAATACATGCAGTTGCAGTAGACTTATCTTATGAAATATGCCTTTCAAATCGCAGGTCCTGACAATTGGCCAAAATATTTTCCGCAGTGTGGTGGCAAACGACAGTCTCCTATCAACATAATGACGACAGATCTTCATCATGTCACGTGGCTCCCCACATTCGAGTTTATAAATTACGACAAGCTGAGTGGAGAAGGAATGCAGCCAGCTTTTCTACATCTGAGAAACAATGGACACACAGGTGGTCAATTTTACGTGAAATTCATATTCAAGAATTAAAATTCTATTGCATAAAGTAAGGATTTGTTTGTTAGATATGAACTCTAATTTACGCCAACTGGTCCTTTTTCTAAACAGCTAGCATGGGCATTGACGACGAGATATACCTTCGTGGATCTAACTTGGGCGAACTGTATCGCGCTGTGGAAATTCATTTTCACTGGGGTCCGGACAACCATGTCGGCTCAGAACACGTACTGGATGACCTTCACCATCCTCTGGAGGTACGTCCTTACACATTTGTCTGGTACTCTCTGGAGGTACGTCCTAACACATTTGTCTGGTACCCTCTGGAGGTACGTCCTAACACATTTGTCTGGTGTCCTCTGGAGGTACGTCCTAACACATTTGTCTGGTACCCTCTGGAGGTACGTCCTTACACATCCTCTGGAGGTACGTCCTAACACATTTGTCTGGTACCCTCTGGAGGTACGTCATTACACATCCTCTGGAGGTACGTCCTTACACATTTGTCTGGTATCCTCTGGAGGTACGTCCTTACACATTTGTCTGGTGCATGACAATCATTTATTGCTAGCACATGAAGAAAGTAAAATTCAAATTGTTCGTTTGTTGTAGGTCCACATTGTTCATTACAATATGAAGTATAAAACGTTGTCAGAAGCAAAGCCACACCCAGATGGACTAGCAGTGATAGGAGTATTCGCAGATGTAAGTGTATAATGTACATTGGGTTTGAAAGATCTGGTCTTGCGAGTGTACGATTCGCAGAATATCGTGTCTTACGAAGTTTATTGTCGCTCAAGTTTACTACATGTACGAGGGTTGTCCGCAATGTTCATGAAACAGTGTCGTTTGATGCGATCCTGGCGTCGTATAAATATTAAATAGTGTATATAATAAAGAGATATATGGATTCATTGATTTACACATCATGATATTGTTATATCAAAGCACAGCGAGGTCAAGCAGTGCAAAATTCATAGTTTTTTCTTCTGCAATTTCTTAGTTATAAAGTGAAAATGTAAATTTTTCAGATTTCTGAAGAAAAGAATCATGCCTTTGAGTTAGTAGCCACAGCTCTTGATCAAGTCACAGAATATAGTAAGTTTAACGATGTTCGCCCCTCTGTGAATGAAGAATTGATAATGGTACATCATCCTAGGGGGGAAAATCTATTGGAATTGCATATATTTTACTTTCTCTTTTACTAGATCAAAAAACAATAGTATCCGGGTTAAGACCCATTGATATGCTGCCTAACGACACCTCAAAATACTACCACTACGCCGGAAGTTTGACCACGCCCCCGTGTTATGAGTCTGTTTCGTGGTACGTTATGCATGAAGGAATAACCGTCACTCAAGACCAGGTAATGACTTACATTAGTAAAGTCAATTTATATAGTAAGTTTCCCTCACTGGTGAAGATTGATTGTGTATGATTGTAAGTCGAGTGAGCGATATTGAATTCAGCCACAATTCGGTTGTACAAGTTCGACTGTAATTGACCGGTTTTTGAACGTTTGTCGTCTCTGTGGCGGCCACAATGGGACTACACCTTTTATATCTCCACTCTTTTGTGACAAGAGGTGTGATCTGTACACTGGAGAAACTTATACTCTGGGATCCAACGGATTACGATGTGAAAGCTATACATAACTGTTGATGATACTGTCCGTCAAATTGATAAACTAACATATAGTTAAAGAAACGCATACCATCTACTACTACGATAGAAATAAAATACACCATGCTATAGATATGAAACATTATTGCATCTGTTATCCCATTTAGTCGCCTCCTAGGAACATGCAAGGGGGCGCAGTGGACCTAGTGTTTTTATCACCGGGACCTACATGGGTTGTTCTGATGAAGAGGCTCAAAAGATTAGATACATTTTTTTACCATCCATTACAGATAAAAGGTTTCCGGCATTATATACAATGTTTTCATTTATCCTTTACAGATAAACAGACTCCGACATTTAAGAGAGCATGTGGAGGAAAAGCATGAACCACATGGACCACTTGAATCACGACCTACACAATCCGCAAAAGAAAAGCCGAAAGTCAATATCACCCATAACGACACTGTAAAAACACTAGCAGATACCGAACATCATCCTAACAACATTGGCTACATCAAGTACAATTACAGACCATGTCAGCCATTGTTTGGTCGAAAAGTGTACTGTAGCCATCCGTCCTTAATCAAACATAAATCACATCTACCCGAATTTTCAGTGGGCGATATTGCTGTCAGTCATCATGTTTCCAATCTTGGAGATCACGACCTTTCTAAAGCATCGCTTGAAAACACCGAGTTCCATCACTCGATAGGGTCTAGTCTAGCCAGCCATAGCCATGATAGTCATCTACCTGAATCTGCCTTGACCATCCACTCACAAGATGGCAAATTGTCAACGGAGAAGGTGGGAGTTAATTTTGGAGGTCACCATTCAAAAAGTGGTCTTATGGACTACCAGAGAATCAAAGACGCCTTGCGAGGACACACTGGCGAATTTGCGGACAAAACAATTCAGAGCGATCTGAATGGTATTTTCTCAAAAACACATATTCCTGACTTTAATCAAAAATTAGAACCAGCAGATATTTACAAAATATTTGGCAATATATTTTTAAGACAAGCCCATATTCTAAAAGCCCAAAAGACGGCAACCGACAGAAGTAAAATAGACACGTCACTCTTTGCAAAA
The DNA here is from genome assembly GCF_947568905.1 of Ostrea edulis. Taxonomy (NCBI): domain Eukaryota; kingdom Metazoa; phylum Mollusca; class Bivalvia; order Ostreida; family Ostreidae; genus Ostrea; species Ostrea edulis. The sequence continues at coordinate 106,700,458 of NC_079164.1, forward strand.
CCAGAAATAAAAGAGTATTCAAATCCAACACATACAATGAAGAAGATTGAAACTGTCAAAGAACGAAAAGCGACAATTCACAAGTCACATCTAAAGGAAGAACATTCAACACAAGGGATTCGAAAACCAACGAAGCTGATGGCAAATATGGTCCAGAATTCACCGTCTAAAAATTATAAGCCACTGCGTAGACAGACGAGTTCCAGTCTTACGTTCAACCTTGCTGCCGACCATCGCAACACGTATAGTGCGCGGAAAAGCAATAAAATGGCAAATACCGGATTCCATTTTTCCATGCGTAAACCTGTGTACCAACAAAAAATAAACAATAATAAATTATCCAACAAATTTAGGAAATCCCAAATTCATAAACAAAATGACAGGACACACACTAGTAGACAAAAGAACAGGGAAGCGCCAAAACAATTTAACTCAGCACTACACAATGATCCAGAAAGTATAGCAAAGAAAATTCATAAGAATTCTAACAGACCGAAGACAGAGTTGGAAAACAAGTACACTGATTTCATTTCTGAGAGCAGGTTAGGTAGTAACACAGCAATCAACACAAAAGAAGCAGTTACACCTAGCGTAGAGGGGAGCGTTGGATTTGGTGCTAACAAAAAACCCGAGGTGACTTTGACCACTCTGGGTCTGGAAGAATCGGCTCTGTTTCAAGAACCAGGTAGTGCTGGTTTCTCAAATCGAAAAAGCGACACCATGACTGACACAGACCAGAGGACTACACAGCGTGTTCTCGGTAAACTGAATGAGGTTACACATTCACAATCAACACCTGAGGTAATGGAGGCTACTTACCCCACCTCCACGGCAAAACCAAGTATAACCCATGAACCTGTCCGGACCACGCTCGGAAATGTGAAACTTCGTTTTCCTATTCACAGAAAGAGAAACGCAACAACCATACCTATCAGGGATATTTTGAATAGTTATAACGAAATACTTTCCATATCGCCAGATCCCGTACAGCTGAAAGGCTCCAAGCCCTATCTACCATTATGAAAGCCATAATTTTGATTCCTGTCCTCAGGGAATAGTTAACAATATGGTGTTTGTTTCCTGGAAGTTGATGAGCGACAGCCATGGAGAAAAGAATCAGACATCAACAGTAACACTTAATGGAGTGTTCGCACGTCAACAAGTCCCAAAAGTCAGATTAGCATGCCAAAGACGACAAAGATATTGTCTGAGATTTTTCTTGGCCTTCGTGACTATATTTTATTGTATATGGGTAGAGTGGAATGGATTGCCAAAGTCAATGATTAACATTGTATTTAAGTTATTATGATTTTTTCCTCCCAAACAAATTAAACCAGTGCATATGATATGTGAATGTTAACAACTCGCACTCCCATTTACAATTGCAATTTTGCATGATCAAATTGTAAATTAGCGTTTTGGGGGTACGCTATATTAAATGTAATTCCAAATTGATCTATCAAAGCTGGTTCTAATTAAAAAATATATTTGATGACACAATTAAACTGAGCATAAAGATGTTTGTTTTGGTTCACGATATTAAAACTAGTTAAATCTTGAAACCATCTTGTTATCATTGTCTTTCATTTTTTCAAAACAGTCTTTTAGGTAGAACTGTTTCGAAGGCATCATCTCAATATAGGAAATGCATGTTCAGAAACTCATCAACATGTACTTACTTAGGCCTGTCGTTCCGTGAGGAACATGGGCCATCTACGACAGTCCTCCAACGAACACGATTCTGGGCTGCTTTTGTGGCGTCATGCCAGGTCATGTCCTGTGCTTTTAGTTCTGCCTCCGAGTCACGCCTCCAGGCGTTTCTTGGACGTCCCCTGCGGGTTCCAGGTCAGAGCCTGGCGTGTGGTTCTGGATGGTGGCTTCCTTAGGGTGTGTCCAATCCAGCTCCGTCAACATTTACACCCCAAAAGTTCTTACCTTAAAAATCTGTTCTTAAGACTTCTAAAGTTGAAATAAGATAATAAATGTTTATGGCGTGTCAAGGCGTATGTTTTAATATTTGTAATAGTAATGCGCTGATGAAATTCTCTCCATAATTTTTTCTTCAGTTATTTAGTTTTTTTGTCTTCGACAGGTTCTTTCATACTTCTGTAACACTTACCGTGACAGACTTTTATTCTGATTGTGATTGATTGTTTTCCACCACACTCCACATTTTTTTCAGTTATCTGGTGGCACCCAGTGTCTTATTAGTGGAAGAGAGAGTAGCCTGTCCCTATCGAAAAAAATATCATACGCAGGACATGCTCTCTCGCATCGAATCAGTTGAGAAACATAGACATTATATGCAGATGATGATGGATTATTGCTACAAATGGGACGTTGACGATATAAAAGCTGAAATCATCCCGTTTATTATTGAGTTGTTAATCTACCCTTGACATCTATGTTCAATGAAATATCTAGATATGTAGGAGGTACTCTGTAGTGTCTTTTATTGGGAGTTCACTGGGATATATTGAATCGACATATGAATGAAAATAAATATTGATGAAGCCTAAATATTATGGAAAGCCAACGGGGTAAAAAATTCCACCACTGTAACTGTATTTGTACATAACTACGCAATACAGCATTCGTTCATTGTAAATGTTGAACGTAACTGTAAAAATGTTAATTAAATGTAACTTTAAAAATTGCAATACTTATCATAATAAGTGCATTCTCAGTTCATTTGGTAAAAATGCATGTGTAAATGTTGTTACGCAGTGCATTGTCCCTCCAATGTTTAGAAAGAAATGCGTATTCGAAACTGGTGTGTAATTTGTTCTTTGATACATGTAAATATAAATGCGAAACTCGTTTTGGGGTATAGGTAAATCCATCGTTTGTTCCATTACCTTTGAAATGGAATCATCCTTGCTTGTAATCACGTGTTTACAGAATTCAAAGTGTCTCAAGTAACACGTCAATTTATCATTCGTTTGATGTAAATTCCTTATAAATCTTGGCTGAGATTCGGCTGTCGATCATCACAACATGTATAGTTAGTATTGATATACAGTAGGTATGGGCAATTACATGCACGATATATCAATAATAAAGAAAAATAGACTACATTGTATATAGGAACTCTTCAATATCAGGAGACAAACAAGTCCTTCATTGAAATGGAAAATTTAGTGACTGTTTTTATTATGGGATTAATAGTGATATATAGTTAGTCACCTATTTGAAGCGAACGGCATAAGGTAGATTACTATAAATTCAAAGATTATGAAAACTATGTTGGTGATCGTAGTGAAATGTTTTTGGACAGAAATTTAAATACTGTCGAGGATCTTGATTCATTTTTCCTCGATCTTAACACATTGTTACATGCTGCTGCATCTTTGTATATCCCCAATGCAAGATACAAACACTTTTTGAAGCCCGAGTGGACGTCACGAGTTAAACAATTGCATGATACGGAGCGTCGTTTACGAAACATTTGGTTGTACGAAGGACGCCCCCGTGGTGTGAATCATGCTTCTTACAAAAATTACAAGCATACAAAACGAAAATTTCGAAATGAACTGAATGCTGAGCATGAATATTATATGTCCAATGCGTTTAAAGATATAGACGAAGCTTCAGAATGTGATGTTCGGCTCTTTTGCGTGCACGGAACACACGTACATACCTAGCGATAGAATTCAACGGTAGTTCGTACGACGACCCGTCGGGTGTAACTTTTGCAAAGCATTTTTATGATATCTACCATCCAAAAGAAAATGATAGCTTCGATTCGGACTTCTTTCACGACATCGAAACATCATATAGTAATTTGGAAAGCAGTCTTATATCCTGTTCTGCGACTTTTCCTGGTGGACCTGTGACCGTCGACGAAATATGCCAAATCCTCCATCATCTCAAGCGAAGAAAAGCCCCCGGTCTTAACCGTATTCAGAACGAACATTTCATTTATGGCGGTATTCAATAGGTAAGTGCATCACCTACCTTTTCAATGCTATTATAGTTATAGAAATAGGACGAATTCCATCATGCTGGAAAAAAGACTTGATCATTCCCGTCTATAAAGGTAGTAATACACCAAGGAAGTCCCCCGACAGTTAAAGACCCATAACCCTTCTTCCATGCTTCCTTAAAATCTTTGAAAAGTTGTTACTAACCCAAATTCCGACTCATATAGCCTTTGATAAATTTTCTAAATCAACAACAGCAAGGTTTTCAACAAAAACCTGGGTGTATTACAGCGTCCTTTAACCTTCAGGAGACGATTTACCACAATATAGAACATGGGAGTTCCGTCCTTGTAGCCTTTTTTGATACACAGAAGGCATTTGACACGGTATGGCGACATGGTCTAATGTACAAACTACACAGGCTTGGGGTTTCGGGTCGTATATGGAGTCTAGTAAACGATTGTCATGTAAACACATCGTTCACTGTCGTTGTTAACCAAGTCAGTTCCGACTGGCTTCCAATTTCACAAGGCGTTAGACAGGGTGGTGTTTTGTCAACCTTTCTCTACCTTGTATTTATCGACGACTTGCTGCACGAAATTCAAAATCTGTGTACAAATACCGGTATTTTCAGTATCACAAGCTCTAATCCAACGCTTGCTGATGACATTTGTTGTGTTGCGCTCACCCCGCATCGATTACAAAAAAAAATTACGCAAAATATACGAGTACTCAACAAAATGGCGTTTTACATTCAATGCAAACAAATCAAATGTCCTCCATTTTTATCCAAAAAGGGCAAATCATACTGACACATTATCTTGGCACCTAGGCAAGAATGTTATTCACTCTTCTAAGGAATACACGCACCTGGGAAATTTACTGAATTCCACATCTGATACCAGTAGCAGAACTTCGAATGCTTGCATGAAAGGACGCCAAACATAATTTGCACTAAAAACATCCGAACAGCTCAACCCAATCACGATCTCCAAGCTAAATAAGAAGGTAGTTCTCCCCTCTGTATTATGGATGTGAACTTTGGTGCAACCTACGACGAAAAGATGTCGAAACCCTCAAAACATTTCAACATTTTATTACAAAATACGCGTACGCAATGGGTCTCCATCAGCAAACCAGATCAGAAAAGTGTGAAAACCTCCTGGGTCTACTTCCTATTACTGCGAAGATTGACATCAAGAAACTGCAATTCTATAGACGTCTTTATGAACTGGACACTAATTATCTCACAAAGTGCATATATTCCTCACGTCTATTCTCGTATATGATGAACCCCTGTGCCAAACATCGCGGATTTATTCAGGACACCATGCCTCTATTGACCAAATATAATTTGTACCCCGCTTTAACTCGATATCTTGAAAGTGGTGCCGTCTCCTCAAAGTCAGAGTGGAAAATATCTGTTAAATCCTCTGTCATCACTTACCATTCCGATTCCAGACGACAACGCATGCGTGCTGATCCCGACTTTGCCCGATTTATCATTCTTTGCGATGAAAAATCATCAACTTTGTTCTGGAATATTCCGCACAATAATAATGAGATTCTACTGTGCAAGTTTATTTTAAAATTATGGACTCTTCTGGATACACCACCCGAAATTTGCTCATTGTGCGCGAGACCTTTCACGAATGTGTTTGAGCACGAATCCACTACCTGTTCTGAAAAAAAATCTTGTATGCTTGTAACCTGTTGTTTAGATATTTTGTATTCTCCCTCTCTTCCATTGTAATCACTTGTATTCCTTATATTATTTTGCACATTTGCATATGTCTTGATTAATGCACTACCATTGTTCTTGTAATGAATCTTTATCTGGAGGAAATAAAAAAAGAAGAAAGATACACTGTGAAGTTTGCAATTTGAAAAGTTTGGATGCGGTAGTATATTTGTAGAAAATACAAGGTGTAGAATTGAACGATGCAATACAGTACTGAACATTCTTATGACCAATAATTTAGATTATGATGACACCATCTATTCCTTTGTTAGTACATTTAAGGAACTGACGGCGAGATTCGGAAGTATTATCGTCCGTAACCTGCAATAGGTTATAGAGCCGGTAACACCCATAACCACAGAATTCAGTCTGTATTCTGGTGTTGAAAAATCCAAGTACAGACTTGTTTTGGGTTCTTCAAATAACCTATTCAAAACTTTCAAGTTTTGTGCGGATATGATCTCGACAGTAGACCTATATGTAAGTCTGTTGACGTGTGGTTAAAGATCGTGCTTGGGGGGTGGGGTGGGATGCAACTTTCCTCATTTATTGAAATGTGAGTTCTCATCGTCAATATTTGAGGTAGTTGATTTCCAAGACAAGGTAATAAATCAACATTAGCCGAAAGCATCTGGTAAAGTTGAAATTGTTCAACCGGTGAAGTGAATATCGAAAATTAAGTAATACATGGTGAATCACTATTGCAATGGATTCTCTGGTCATTTTTCACAGATATGTGATGTGTATATAACCTATATAGAGAGAAAGTTTAGATGTCACAGTTGTATTTGACAGCTATCCTGATAGACCCACCATCAAGGACATTACACATGCGAGGAGGTCTAAATCAAAACTTCGTCTGTACAGAGGACGCGGCTTGTAGGGTGAAAAAAGAGACATTTTCTTAACTTAAAAGAGAAACAAACCGTAGCTTATCAATCTTCCTTGACAAAACTGACGCATCTATTATATCACGCTGATAAATCCAACATCAGGAGAGAAGAAAAACACTGGGGCATCCAAGAAACTGCAAAATTGCTTGTTGAAGAAGTTGTGTGTTTTTGCCGTCCATTCACGTATTATCTGGATGTGTCTCTTCTTCATGAAGTCAAGACGAAATGTATCAACTCAGAAAACTTTCGAACTCAAGGAGATTTTTTTTTATTAATCCGAATTCTTCAATAGATAGTATTATTTAAGCAGTTGAAGAGACAATTGCATGTTTATATAGTGGATTGCCATTAGAGGGACTGCAAACTCTAATCACCGGAAGGGGATATAGTATTCTGCATTGTAATTATGAAAAGTGAAAATAACGAAGAGTGATCAATCTCATAACTCCTATAACCAATACAAAATACAGAGTTGGGCAAACGCGGACCTCTGGATATACCAGGGGTGGGATAAGGTGCCTAGCAGAAGTAAGCATCTCCTATCGACCGGTCACACCCGCCGTGAGCCCTATATCAAGTGTCTTGATCAGGTAAACGAAGTTATCCGTAGTTAAAATCAGTGTGCCAAGATCGACTTGATAATCGGTATGAAACACGTCAGACAGCATTTGACCCAATGATAGGTTGTATCGGCAAACTAGATCGTTATAACGATTGATTGATTGATTAATTATTGTTTAACGTCCCACTCGAGAATATTTCACTCATATGGAGACGTCACCACTGCCGGTGAAGGGCTGCTAAATGTAGGTCTATGCTCGGCGCTTATGGCCATTGAACAGGGAGGGATCTTTATCGTGCCACACCTGCTATGACACGGGACCTCGGTTTCTACGGTCTCATCCGAAGGACCGCCCCATTTAGTCGCCTCTTACGACAAGCATTAGGGGGTACTGAGGACCTATTCTAACCCGGATCCCCACTGGACTCGTTATAACGATCAAACTGATTCGATATACAAGAGCTTGTTCTGCGTATGATCAGCTTTTAAATCGAAGCAGGCTACTGACAAACAAGTTGATGGTGCAGGGGTTTCAACAGTTTCGTTTAAAGTCATCATTTCGCAAATTCTATGATCGTAGTTTCGTTTAAAGTCATCATTTCGCAAATTCTATGATCGTTAACAACTTGTTTGTCAGTAGCCTGCTTCGATTTAAAATCTGATCATACGCAGAACAAGCTCTTGTATATCGAATCAGTTGAGATATATACACACCATATGCAGGTTATAATAGAATATTGCTACATAAATATGAAAAGTTGACGATGGAGAAGCTGAAATCATCCCGTTTGTCATAAAAGTGAGTTGTTAGTCTGCCGTTAATATCCATTTTCAATAAAATATTTAAGTATGAAGCAGAAGTGGAGACTCTTTGGTGACTCTGTACATGGACGATTCTGTACATGCAATTTCATTCATAGTACGTGTACATATGTATATAGACGAATCCTTTGATGTATTAATACAGTCCTTCTATTGCAGAATTATTTCTTTTTCAGAGTTTAAAAGTAAGAAGAAACACGGTGAAAATAAGCATGTAAAACAAATTCAATCGATGAATTATCAGCGGATTGAACAGTGTTTACTCCTTTTTTGTGTTCATCTGTACCTGAGATTCAGAGTATCAAAAATTTCAAGAAATCCATGTCAACAGTTTCATGTTTAACGTTATAAAGTTAATGTGAAATTCACATGAATTTCATGTGAATTTATGTTAAAATTTTCACGTGAAATTCACATGAGGCACATTTGCCTGTAATAGCTTTCCTGAAATCGGTCAGAAAATATGGATCGTGTGTATTGAACCATACAGCAATATTAGCTGTCAGTTTGGTGTCGAAAATTTTGTTGTAAAATTGTGATTTACTATTTCAATGACAGGGAAAACTTTTGTTATTAATATATGTGTTAGAAAACCCATTCAGAGGCTCTGAATGAAGCAAAAATTACACTACTGTCTTCCCATACCAAAATGGATTTCTTTTTAATGCTGTATATACAATAGAACCAATTTATTTTGGATAAAATCTTAAACTTAGTTTTCATTATATCAATGATTATAAGTTGTTGGTCACAACTTCTCCCTCAAGAAGCGTAGGAATGAGTTTCCTTTTCAGCTGGATTGGTGCACCGTGACCTTCTTTATGGCTAAAAGTAAGTCAAAGTTTTCCGGACTTTTTTTCATTACGGATACAAAGATTATCCTGAAATTTAGTCACAAACTTCCTCTCGGAGGAATACAAGTTCAGTTTGCATTTCAGCTGAATTATTAGTATGTCCGTCGTGACTTACTTTAAGGCTTATAGTGAGTCAAACAGTTTTCCGAACTTTTTTCATTACGAATACAAATATTGCCCCCAAATTTAGTCACAATCTTCCTCTTGGATGAAGATGAATACAAATTCAGTTTGCATTTCATCTGGATTGGTCCATCCGTCGGTGAACTACTTTAGGGCTAAAAGTAGATCTAACAATTTTCCTGACTTTTTTTCATTACGGATACAGGTATTGCCCTCAAATTTAGTCAACAAGCTTCCTCTCGGAGGAATTCAAGTTCAGTTTGCACTTCAGCTGGATTGGGTGTACCATGACCTACTTTACGGCTAAAAATAGGTCAAACAGTTTTCCAGATCTTTTTCCATTATGGATACAGATATTACTCTGAAATTTTGTCACAACCTTCCATTCAGAGAAATACATAATCAGTTCACATTTCAACTTGGTAGGTGTACCGTGACCCAATTTAGGACTAAAAGTTTTCTGGACTCATCATGGATAGATATTGCAACCTCTCTCTCAGAGAAATACATAATCAGTTCTCATGTCAAATAGATTGGTGCACCATGACATTAAGGCTTCTCTATTCAGAATATGTTCAATATCAATTCAGAGTGCATACAAGTTGGATTTCACTGTCTGACGGGCATTGTTGTACCATTTGTGGTACTCTTGTTGTTTGATGTTCTGATAATTACACTTATTACTTTTGTGTGATGTAACAAAATAAAAAAAAAACATACTAGTATTTCATTATGTTATCAAAATCAAGTGTCCTACAAAAAATAAATAAATACAAGTGGCAAATCTAAATGAAGACAGGGTTATGGGGGTTGCAAATCTATTTTGTGTCAAACATTTTAAACAAATATGGTCATTTTGGGGTTTGTAACCCCCCCCCCCCCCCCCCCCCCCATTATTTTAGGGCAGAAAGGTATCATCTTGGGTTGCAACCATACCCCATCTTTGAAAAATTTCTGGACTGGATCCACCCCTGCTACAATATATACAAACAAAAATTCAGGTCTAAACACATAGGTTGAAAAGTATGCCCCATCTTCAGTTCTTGATTCTGCATGTGGATGATGCATGTTGTCAAAATGTCTAACCCATCCCCATTTCAGATGTTAAAAGTGTTATCATGCAGTTGGGTTAAAGCAGTCATTACAAAAGTGAAGAAAATAAAATCAACAACTCATGGGAAAAAGAAATGACCATTTAATATGCCATAATATCACAATGAAATTCATAGAAAGAACACTTTTGAATGGATTGAATTATATGATCTGCACATCATCGGATCTCTTCCTCTCGCCCATTCGATTTTTGCCATCATAGTTCATTCCTGGTTTGAATTGTCTCTCTACCACCTCATCCTCTCCTATCTGAATTCCTGATTCCTCCAAAGTATTCAATATTGCCTTCACCTGGCGGAGATATTGTAAATAGTTAATGAATTCAAATGTACAAATGTGTATTTTCAAATCTTGCTAACTAAACAATATTTGTTTAACAATACTCTACATTACAGGTATAAAAATGGACCATTTCCAGTTAAAAGTACCGACCTTTTCCCCTCCTGGACTGACTGGGTCCCAGAATACACTAACAATGCCAGCTCTGTGACAGCGCTCTGCGAACACACGTCCAGTATTCACTGCTGCGGCAAAGTCTCTGCCACTAACAAAACAAAATGAAGGTGCCTCTTCTCAATACATATACATATTGCAGCTGAATTGTGCGGATCTGATCTTGTACACCGAAAGAAATTAAAACTGAGTTCTGTGCCAACTCTTCTAGTGTTTTCAATGACTGCTTCTGTTTGGATTCCTTGTCCTTATGTATATATTAACTATTTTTGGTTTACACAGACTGTCTCACTCCAGTATCAGAATATCCCCTCTATTTTCACCCCATATTGTAATTCAAAATCAAACTGTGGATCCACACAAATAAGCACATAACCATTATTCATGATATCTGAATAAAAACTCTTTTAAGATTATTCTTTAAAGAAAATTTTGTGGTGATTTTATGCATGATATAAATGTCTAATAAAACATGTCAAGAAGACTTAGGTAGATGTTTTAATTTTTTGAATAAAAATATATTGAATTATGAAAATTAAATACGTTATTTATAAATTTAAAAAAAAAAAATTTATTACTATTAAATTCTTCATGAAATATGTCAATTAGAAAAAAGATACCTAAAAAACACACACAAAATTCACATATAACATAATCCAAAGCTTGATCACTCTTTCAAAGTGAAATCATACTTGTATGAGATACTTTAATGAGCTGCATTGTAACAGGAAGAGAGAAAATGCAAAGAACCAGACCAGGATTTGAACCCGAGCCCTCTGAATCTCTAATCAGGTGCTCTACCAACTGAGCCATCTGGCCACTGGCGATCGAACCTGTCTGACCGCCACATTTCTCCTGCTTGAAATGTCTTTACACCTTAAAGACATCAACCCAGGATCTTAATCCCCTGTCAGAATTTTCACCTGTCAGTTCCAGGGGCTGGTCTACGGCACCAAATGTAACAGGAAGAAAGAAAATGCAATGGACCAGATTGGGACTCAAACCTGGGGCCCCTGGCGATCAAACCCATCTGAATGCCACAGAGCCATTAAATAAAATTCTGACACACGATCCACCTTAATATGCTGAAGGTGCCATATGATCTCAAATATCATAACAGCTTTTCCTTATGAACCCTTTATCTTTAAGAATTTCAGAAATTGATTTTACTATAATACCATGATGTTGAATAATCAGAATTGTTGAGTACTGTAATAGTAGAAATTGAGATATTCAGTATTTCAAATTTAGGACACAGTGTCCCATTTGGAGTTTGCTATGCTAAATGTATGCTATGCTATGCTAAATCCTGAACTTTTAAGCAAGATAGCAGGGCATTTCTGAGTAAAACATCATCAGGTGTATTTTCACCCCATTTTATTATAAGCTCAACTCTGGCTATATGAAGCAGGTTTCTGATATACGTTTTATTAGACTGAGAAGACTACAGAGCTAGAAAGGATATCTGTGCTAATTCCTGTTCTGAGCTCCCATCCGAGTAGGTACAAATTTTAACAAGATATGGGTAATATATTCATATGTTGAATGGTATGACGATGATTTACCTGTAGAGGAACTGCCTTATTGCCCATTCTGTGGATGATGCCGACACAACTTTCTTCCCTGAAGAGTGCTCCAAGAATATCTCCACTTTTGTGGCGGTGAGATTAATATTGACTCTGTGAAAAAACAATGAAATTCTTCAAACTTCAAGAACTACATTAATCTAAAAATGTTGAGTTAATACATAGGGGTAAAGTAAAAATGTTGAGATGATTGTTGTACTCACTTGTAATAAAAATTTCTTGTGGGTCTCTGAAATCTCCATCCCCTTCTCTTTGGTAAAATATTCATATACTCTAAGCAGCTGAAAGGAGAACTAAACTGTTGTTTGTCTGGCTCATTAGTCTTACGAGCTGGCAAACAAACGGTCATGTGCTTTGTAACTCAAGGATAAATGTATCAGTTCTTCTGTTCAACATTCCTATAAACACTTGCTGGAGTACAGTGTTCATGTACAGATTGGTAGTGTGGAAGATGATAAATTTATTTACTTGATTTCATCAAACATGTTGGCATACAATCAATCACATAAAGGAATGCATAATGTGACTCATAAGATTACTAAAAGTTCTTTCTGTTTGCAGTAAATATTTTAACAAGAGGCCAATGCACCACATCATTCACCTGAGTCACCTTGGCCCATATCTGAAGACTTTCCATATATATATATATATTTGTATGTAAAACCTTAGTCCCTATTGTGGCCCCAACCTACCCCCAGAGGCCATGATTTTTACAAACTTGAATCTGCACTATGCCAGAAAGCTTTCCTGTAAATGTCAACTTCTTTAGTCCAATGGTTCTTGAAAGAAGGGATCAAAGTTTTTCATGGGAATAAATAGAGAAAATCTTTAAAAATCTTCTTCTCAAGAATCACTAGGCCAGAAGAACTGACATTTACATGAAAGCTTCCTGACATAGTACAGATTCAAGTTTGTTCAAATCATGGCCCCCGGGGTAGGTTGGGGCCACAATAGGGGATCAAAGTTTTACATACAAATATATATGGAAAATCTTTAAAAATCTTCTCAAAAACTACTGGGCCATGAAAGTGGAAATTTACATGAAAGCTTCCTGACATAGTGCATATTCAAGTTTGTTAAAATCATGGCCCTTGGGGGTAAGATGAGGTGACAATAGGGGATCAAAGTTTTACATATAGGGACAATCTTTAAAAATCTTTTAAGTACTTGTCAAGAACCACTGAGCCAGAAAAACTGAGATTTACATGAAAGCTTCCTGACATAGTGCAGATTCAAGTTTTGTTAAACTCATAACCCCTAGGGCTTGGATGGGGCCACAATAGGGGATTAAAGTTTTACATAACTAATAAATAGAAAAAAAATCTTTAAAAATGTTCTCCTTAAGAACCATTGGGCCAAAGAAGTTTACACTTACATGAAAGCTTCCTGCTGACATAGTGCAGATTCACATTTGTAAAAATCATGGTCCCCAGGGGGGGGGGGGTAAGATGGGGCCACAGTAGGGGGTCAAAATTTTACATCCAAATATATTGAGAAAATCATTAAAAATCTTCTTCTGAAAAATCACTGGGCCAGAAAAGTTTACATTTACATGAAAGCTTCCTGACATACTGCAGATTCAATTTTGTAAAAAGCATGGCCCCCAGGAGTAGGTTGGGGCCACAATAGGGATCAGAGTTTTACATGCGAATATATAAAAAAAATTTAAATATGAGCCAAGGTGACTTAGGTGAGCGATGTGGCCCATGGGCTTCTTGTAATATATGTTCCTTTGTGAAACTTTAATCCCATATTGAGACCCCACCCGAACCCAAGGGATCACAAATTGAAAAAACTTGAACCTGCACTCTCAGAGGATGCTCATATATCAGTTAGACTACTCAAGGAATTGTTGTTCTTGAGAAGAATTTAAAACATTTTTTCCTATATATCCCCATGAAAAACTTTGATCTCCTATTGTAGCACCATCCAATCACCAGGAACCATGGTTTGACAATTTTGACACATCTTCTTTTGAATTTTCACACATTAAGTTCAATAGGGTTAATTAGATATGAAAATATATATTTCCTTGTATTCCCTTGACAAGGCGAGTTCAATGAAAATTAACAGGAAATTCAGGGGACCATCTCTATCCCTGCCCTTTTGGAAATGATCCAATGCCTCAAAAAGGATTGATACTCCACTCATAAACTATATATTTCTTTGTGATAAGGCAAGATGTGTTCAATGGTATGAATTGTATATTTTACCTATCATTCCTGTTGATGAATTCAGGATTTATTTCATAGTTTTTATTGTCATCGGAATTTCGTGCTGATGACAAAGATAAGCTTCGAGCTGAAAAACACAAGAGGGATAATATATCAGTTTCAGAGTTTATAATTTGTAAATTTACGACATGTGAGAGACTTTACATATATATATCATGTTATTACCATTAAATCTGATAATGAAATACTAATCAACCTTCTGTGGTACTATTGTTACATGTCAGAGTAGCATTTGAACATGCAGAGTTGAAATGCAAGCGATATCATTTCTACCTTTAATCTTTACTAAAAATAACCACAGGCACTTGAAGTAAGGATGGGGCTTCTTATATTCCACTGGCAGCCCAGAGTACGAATTTATTATGTGTCGTGTGATTGGTCCACGAATAATCCCGAGACTATTCGGATGATCCTTAGACTAAACAATGTCTGTGCAAACCAATCCAATCAATTCACACAAGATTGTGTCAAATAAAAGAGATGAGATGGGTTTTGAGTTGAAGAGACTTGTAGTATGACATCTTCCTGACCTGCCGCTCATCAAAATTCCTTAGGTAAAGCTGCAATTAATTGGAAAATGTGTCCAAAAATGGGGACCCCCTGTTTATTTACAAATTTTTGTTTCATACCTTGTATATTTTATTATATCAGTAGAAGGCCAATCTCTAAAGCCTACAGACGTCTTCACATGAGTGAAAGATTCTCGAGAGGGACATTAAACAATATTCAATCAATCTAAAGCCTACAAAAAGCGTGAAATGATTGCATAAATTGAAAGTGGGATGAGATAGACAGGGAATTCACACATTTAAGAGAAATTATTGCCACAATAAAAATTATCAAAAAGTGGGGGCATAGTTCATGTGCCTGTGAAAGACCCGTGAGGGTTTATAGTTTAGCAGCCACATATCTATGGAGCGCCAAATTAACATAAACTCAAATAATTGAAGATATCATCAATTCATTTGATGCGTGCAACAATTGAATTAAAGATCTCTTCAAATAATTAATGATGTCTTCAATTCTGAATTATTGCGTGCATTAATTGAATTGATGATATCATTAATTCTTCAGCTGAATTGATGCGCGCTTTAATTGAATTAATGATCTCTTCAAATGAATTAATGATATCAACAATTGAATTGATGCGCGCTGATTTAATGCGCGCATTAATTCAATTATTGCTCTCTTCAATTGAATTAATGATATCTTTAATTCATTTGAAGAGAGCAATAATTCTTTTAGAGAGAGCAACTATATAATTAAAGATATTTTCAATTCAACATATCCACAATTGAATTAATGATATCTTTAATTGAATTGTTGCTCTCTTTAAAAGAATTGATGCGCGCATTAATTCCTTATACAAAAGCATTGTAAATGATTTAAAGATATCTTCAATTGAATTAAAGAGATCATCAAATTATTTATACCGAGCTCTAAATTAATTATTGTGAGCAATAATTCAACTAAATTGATGCTTTCATCAATTGAATTGAAGAGAGCAATAATTGAATTAATGCGCGCATCAAATCTATTATTGTTCTCATTATTTGAATTAATGCGCACATCAATTGAATACGCCAGTTTCGAGATACAAACTCTTCTGTATAGGAGGTGCATTTAGTGGAACTTTGAATGCCTAAGTGGGACAGAGTGGATCTACAGCCAACGAGGAAGACGATGAAATGTATTAAAAGTGGCTTCTCTTTAAATATGTAAATGTGGGAAATACACAATATTATCTAAACAAATGTTTTACCGAAGTGGAAACATACAAACAATGTCATATTTGCAAGAAATATTTTGGATATGGTACTTATGACCAACGAAATAACGTGATAGGATAAGAATTATATGTATTTAATTACTCCCTAAATACTTGTCACTTACTTAGTTTGTGTATCAGTCGAATTCGGGTGATCAAACAGCGTATGAGAAACTTACTGAGTACATTCACTTACGCAGTGATGGGTATTTGTCCCACCCCCGCGTGTAAACAAATTCTTTCGCGCCTTACTATGTACGAGAGTTCTCCAAAGGGAAATAACTCGGACGTATCTCGAAACCGGCGTATTGAAGAGAGCAATAATTGAATTAATGCACGCATTAATTCATTTGATGAGAGCAATAATTGATTTAATGCGCGCATTAATTCAATTAAAGAGAGCAATAATTGAATTGATGATATCTTCAAATAATTGAAGATATCTTCAATTATTTGAGTTTGTTAATTTGGCGCTCCATACATATCATGGTGGTCTTATGAAAGAAAAATTGTGTCAGTTTTCAAACAATAGATATGATTTGCTATATAAAGGAATAAGTGAAAAAAATTGGAATATTTACTCTACTAACTAGAGTACCAAATGAAATTGTCCACTGTTTTAAATCTCTGCATATTTCGAATTTACTCTATCACGTCAAGGTATCAGTTTATTTTTCAACTTCAAAGGGCTTACGGGTTTATATTCATCATGAACACATACATACCAACTACATTACGAGATGCGTTTATAGACTGGCTTCTACAAAAGCAAGTTAAAGATGATGACACTTGGGAAATCAGAGATCTGCAATGTGACATTTTCTGAGTGATATTATTACCTTGAGCTATAACTTATTCTGAACCATGAAGAAGAAATATTTTGAAAGAAACATTATAAGAAAGACTAAAATATTGGACATGATGATAAACTATCGTGAAAATTCCGTAAGTGTTTAAATTTCAACAAGAGTAGTCCATGAATATGAAATTCAGGTTTTAGTATATCTTGTTTTCATAGACCAATTTAGAGTATGAACTAACACGCACTATGACAACCGGAAGCACGTGTTTCATTCAGTGATTGGGATTGTGAACGTGATTATTTTCTGAGGAAACACTCTTATAAGCTAAGGTAAATATATGCATTTTGTATCATGGTATTCAAGATTAATGAATTGTAAGCAATACAGACTTTGAATTGTTTTTATGCGTAAATAAAACCGATCGTACCATGGTATGCCGAGATAATTCGAGTTTAACAGATTTTGCCAATGAATACTAGTAATAATTGGAGAATTTCTTTTTTCGTTGGAGACTGTCCGTTTAATGGTTCGTAAGATGATGCACATAGACTTCTCTAGTTAGAATAATCTAACTGTGTCTCGGGACAGGCCCTCACATCGGGTCCGTAGGACATTATCATTTTAACGATAGAACATTCTATCTAAGACTTCTCACGTGCGTGTATATATGTGTATACACATGTAACACACGCATATAGTACATACACACACGGTGACACCAGGGTTGCAAATAACAGTCAAAAGTTTTGGGGCTCTCTTGGTCCCCAACTTTACCAACATTAATAGCCCACACAAATATTTTGGGGCCCACAGCTGTAAATAATAATTTTGTCATAAGCTTATCTATAAAAAAAAAAAAAAAAGGGACAAAACTCTTGTGAAAGTAAATTAACATGTTATTTTATTTCAATTCTTAATTCCATTTCCAGTTCATTTTAACTCTCATACACTGACCCTTCATCATCACTATCATATTCACTTTCAGTCTCTCCTACCTACACTCTACACCCTCATATTGTAAACTTTCATTCTTTAATTCATCTGCAATATTCTCTTCTTCCAAACTTTCATCCTTGATATCCTCTCTCTTAATAATATCAGTCCTCTCTGACACTTCATCTACTGTGTCTGTATTTACTAACCACAGACACCTGAAGTATGGATATTACTACCTGCCCCCCCTCCCCTCTTTTTTGGAAAAATTTTTGGGAGGCAATAATTTCTCTGAAATGTGTGAATTCTTGGCCAGTCTATCTCATTCCTCTTTAGATTGGTGTCAGGTCAATCCATCCCACAGTCGGTCCATCCCTAGTCGATCCGTCCCTAGATGGTCCGTCCCCTGGTCGATTCGGCCCATTTTGCTTAGTCGATTTGGCCTCTCGAAATTTTTTTTATAAAAGATATAATAAATGATTAATTGCTTAAGAAAAAAGGGATGTTTTTGCATGCATATTGCAGTTAATTATCAAAATTAAATAACTGTTGGAGTTAGGTATGTAAACAAAATTGTTTATACAACCCTTTGGCTCTATCATCTTCACAAAATGAGGGTTTATAATTTTTGTTTGAAGTGCAATAATCAGTATAATTGGTTATGAAAAGGTGTGCTCATTAATTAATATAAAAACATCATTATTTAATTTTGTACAGCACAATGTATAAGTGTGTCCATTAATCATTGTGAAAACACTTTTAGAGTTTTTATAACTACATTGTTGTGCAATCTTTGATCACTAATTGTGATCAAAGATTGCTTAATGGTTGTTTCATCATGAAATATGTTAATCTGCAATCAAGCCATAAATACTAAAGAGCATATTAAAGGATTACCTGGTGTCAGAGGAAATTCACAGATGAATTAAACAAATAATACTTGAAAAAATTATAATTAAAAAACATAGTAATTATTTTTTCTGGGCCGGATCGACTAGGGGACATATTAACAAAGGGACGGATAATCTAGGGACGGATCGGTAATGGGACAAATCGACTAAGGGACGGATTGATAATGGGACAGAACATCTAGAAATCCTTTAGATTCATGTAATCATTTCATGCTTTTTGTAAGCTTTAGAGATTGGCCTTCTACCGGTATGATAAAATACACAAAGTATGAAACAAAAATTTGTAAACAAACAGGGGGTCCCCGTTTTGGGGCACATTTTCCAATTAATTGCAGCATTACCTAAGGAATTTTGGCAAGCGGCAGGTCAGGGAGATGTCTTACTACAAGTCTCTTCAACTCAAAACCCATCTCATCTCTTTTATTTGAAACAATCTTGCGTGCATTGATCGGACAGGGCTTCATCTCTTCAACTGGCAGCCAAAAAGGAGGTCACAGAGTACAAATTTGTTGTACGTGCCGTGTGATTAGTTCGCAAAGACATTGCATAGTCTCGGGATCATCTGAATGGTCTTAGGATTATTCACGGACCAATCACATGACACGTTATAAATTCATACTCTGACCTGATTGACTCATGAGTATACTCAACTAGTTTCTTAATAGGAGCAAATCGGTTTACAAAATCGTGTTAACTGTCCCAACTTACTTTTATCGTATAAAATGAGCAAAAATTACTTTCATTCCTTATAATTTAATTAAGTATTAAATTAATATGTCTAATATCATTTGATGAATAAATAACAATTTTAAACAAAATATGAATTTTGTATGATGCGAACCAATATAGCCATAGCAACAAAATGGAAACAGAACACCCAAACGTATTGTGTCATAACGTCAGACCACCAGTGGAATATCTTTGTTTATACTGTTCTGTGATACTGTTCAAGAGTAAGGCAGATGTTATAATTACAGTTTATTTACAAATATACACATTATTACACACAACATTTATTTAAACTCCAAAACAGAACTGACTGAAACTTCAAGGTTTCCAGCCAAAATCATAAAGCACTGATAATGACCAACCTTAATCAGGAATATAAACAATGGCCCCTATATTCCCATGAGAACATCACCGACAACTAGTGTAGGATGCTGACAAACGTATCCCGTTACCCATTATCATGATTATGTTTTAATAGTACCGAGCAATTATTAGCTCCATGTAAGATTGTTGAAACGCTACCATGTGAAATGCTTAGTGCCTGCGCTATTTCTTCCAACCGAATTCGTCTATCAGAGTATACCAGATCCCGGACTTTTTTACACATTTCTTCGTCGGTGACATCCAGTGGGCGTCCAGACCTGGCTTCATCTTTTAAAGATGTTCTACCGCATTTGAATTCCCCTACCCAGAATTTAACCTGAGCATAAGATGGTGCAGAAGACCCATAAACATTGGCTAACTCGCCGTGTATTTCCTTGCCTGTTTTACCTTTTAATTACAAGTACTGAATTATAGCACGGTACTCAACTTTAGATGAAAAGCATGCCTTTGCATCACTAGCCATGTTTGACATTCAATATCTTATTAAAGAATGACTTGATACGTGTGCAATTTTGTACCCAGGTATAAAACATGTATTGAAACAAGGCCTGAAAATCATGACCATCTCGGTCAATCGGAAATTGGATAGGCTAGTCACTTATTGACTCGGTATCCTGGATATGATACCTACGACCAATGGAATTACGTGATATAAGAATAAATTCCATGTATTTAATTACTCCCTGAATACTTATCACTTCCTTAGTTTGTACATCAGTTGAATTCAGGTGATGAAACAGCGTATGAGAAAAATACTGAGTACATTTACTTATGCAGTGATGAATATTCGTCCCACTCTCCCATGTAAACAAGTTGATTTGCGCTTTACTATATATGAGAGTTCTTCAAAGGGAAATAACTCGAACGTATCTCGAAACCGGTGTATTGTTCATTAGCTATTAGCCTAACTGTTAGGCACTTGTCGTTAATTGGTTATTCGTCTGACTGTTGGGCACCGAATATTCGTCTGACTGTTGGGCACCGAATATACATCGGCTTTGACCATCATGCACATATTTTACACTGGCTCTTTGCAAGACATGGAACCTGACAATGACCATTGTTGTCAGATATTGTTTGTTTTGTGTGACTGTCTGTATCATTGCTAATGTGGAAGCAAAAATGCTCATGTATAGGTGACCTATTGCAATTGGTAGTTGTTGATGTGAGTTGTGTGTGCATCAACATTTGAACATAATTAAATTCTTCTTTGTTTGCAGTATGACGGAGGAGACAGACTCAGACATGTCGGATGAGAAGAGAATTCTGGCTCAGTTCAAGAGTGAAAATGGAGATGTTACAGGAAATGCATTTGATTTACCTTTGAATATCACAGCAGAGAAACTTCAGTTGATCTGCAATGCTATGTTAACCAATGTAGGTGTATACCATTCCTACATTCATGAACATCACCACTTTTATTCAGTGGGATTTGATTTGTTATTTGAATAAGAATATTTTATATCAAAATTCTGTGAAGTCCAATAATGACAAATAATCATGGATGATTGGAACTTATGATTCTACAGTGTACTACAATGTATACAGGATAAAATTAGCAACGTTCTAATTATTTTAGATGAGCATATTTCTTTAACCAATTTCTTTGACCATAAACATACTAGCCTTTTTGGAGAAGGCTTATATAGGCTGCAAGCCTGCTGCCTAATCTTTTTATGTTTCATACATAATAAAATATTGTTTAAATTAAACATACTAGCCTAATATCATTCTGCATGCAAAATATTTACAGTATTATAAATAATAATTCAAGAACGTTTGATTGCAAAAAAAATAATTTTGTAGATTGCCATTTTTAAAAGATGTTTAATTTCCCCTTGCTAGTATCAGATGAATATTTGTTTGGCAATTGTTGGCGATGACCACTTCATTGGCAAGAAAATTTCTCTTGGCAATAGGACGCATTTGTAATTCAGACATAGAGGGGTTTGAACCTAAATTCAACTCCCCAAAATCCAATTTATATGCAGGTATAAACAGTCCACTCTCTTGTACAGAATGTTGCACCAGAGATCTGTGGATTAATGATAAAATGAAGATGTTTGCAATACATGGAACTAAAATTTTGTATGTAAACTGATTGCAGGAAGATCCTATCCCATACTCCTTTTTTGTCAATGATGTTGAAGTGAGTGATACCCTGGTGAAGGCGCTTGACAATAAAGCCTTAGAGGACAGAGAGCAGGTCCTGGATATAGTGTATCTGCCCCAGGCTATATTCAGAGTGAGGGCGGTAACGAGGTGCACTAGTACCATTCCCGGCCATGCCGAGGCTGTCATCTCCGTAGCATTCAGTCCAGACGGACGGTATATCTTGCGACGTGTTTGAGAATTTTCCATTACATGTGATTTTATCTTTTTACATGCGTTTTGTATTGTCCTTTGTGTGGGGATGTAGCTGAAAATTTTCATCTGTTAAATTTACAGTACAAATTTGATTAATATTAATATAGGAAACAGTATATTGGCAGTTACCATATTCTATGTCCACTCTAAAGTAAATAGTTAGTCAAAATGTGCCACCACAACTTAACGGGTAACACATGCCTTCTTAAAATAAAATTGCATTTGTTCCGATTGCCTTCTGTTTCAGGTATTTGGCGAGTGGTTCTGGAGATACAACTGTACGTTTCTGGGATGTGCAAACGGAAACTCCTCACCATACCTGTAAAGGTAATAGGACTTGTGTAAACAATATGTACCTGTTAATATACACCCCCCCCCCCCAAACAGAATTTTGGAGTATATAGAAACCATTCTGTCTATCTGTCTGTCTTTTTTAGTCTGAACAGTAACAGAGAAATATTTTACTCAAAGATTGCTTCAGTGTCACCGAAGTTATGTAGAGTATAATATGATGGAACTAGCATCTCCATCCCAAAATTAAGGACAGCATTTAGGTCGAAGTGGAATTCAATGCAAATATGCTAAGGAATGCTTTATCTAACTCATTATTTGGATGCTGCATCTGCTTTAGAGACAGGTTAAGGACAATGTTTAGGTCTGTTCTTTATACCCCCCCCCCCCCCCAATGAAGTTGCAGAAGATATACTGAACTGACCTTGTTTGTCTGTCTGTACATCTGTAGACTCAAGATTAAAGTCTTAGTCTCTTTTCACCTTACTGCAAATGGAAATTAAAGCGGACTTGCTCATATGGCTCATCTTGGGATGCATTTTCCAACTTATGATGTGAAAACTGCATCTTACCTACATCTTGTGCTTCAACAGTAGAAAAGTATAAAAAAAAATTGTTCTCTATGCCATTACTGAAAAGTTGCCTATTGCCAAAGGATGCAAAATGAATTTGACCCATAGTCATTAAACAGGTTCAAAGAGAAAATTGTCTTTTTTTTTTATTCCTACATTTGCACTTTATTTAATTAATATTGTAGATGAAAAATGTTTGGAGCTCTGTTATTTAACCAGTTTAGTCATAAAAAATTTAACGTTTAAAGCAATCGAGGTTAAACTATTTGTTATTTGCTTTATGCAGGTTCGTTAAAGGCAAATCTAGTTCTAACTATTAAACCTAAAAGATACGTAATAAAATCCTTTTCTCGTAGGTCACAAGCACTGGGTGTTGTGCATAGCTTGGTCACCTGATGGAAGAAAGTTAGCTTCAGGTTGTAAGAACAGCCAGGTAAGTGTCACAATCGAGGTACTTCAGAACTTGTGGACTTCTTCTGTGTGCTAGATTTCAGGGGTCGAAATTAACTATTGATGTTCACTAGTCCGCAAAGCATTTCACTAGTCCGTCCAGTATATCATATTAAATGATCTTCATTTTATTCAATAGTATTTAATGAAACCAAACACATCACAGTTGCAGGCAATTCAGTTTCTGACACCTACAGAAGAAGAAAACACCATACTTTATTTTGCATTCAAGATCTTCAGAAGCATACAGTAACCTCCGGGTTAATCCTTTTATAAACGTCCATAATTACATAAGTGCGTTCAAGATCGATGTTCCCATTGTTTTCGTGCTCAGTTCTTAGAGTCACAGGAGTTTGAAATTTTATCAATTAAGTCAATAAAATTCACTCGATTGATCAAGCAATGAACTATATAGTGTTACGAACTCCTGTGTTAGAGTTGCGAATGACGAGAACATGTGCGCACAAACGAGCATGTTCTTAGACCACACTACTTGCATTCTTGCACCTTGAACCCGTTCTCCTGATGCATACTCGGCGTTCGGAATTGACAGGAATTTGTGCTCGTTCGAAGAACGGTAGTCTAGAACACACACCATGTGTTTGGAAGATCATGATGTCATAGTCACACAAACACTTAACCATAAGATCAAACATCTAAGATTTTATAAGTGAGAACATCATTCATAATTTACACTAGTAAATAACATTAAAATTTCATTACAAAAAGGTGAAATTAAGATGGATTATTTATACCCCATACATCGAGTTGTGGAGGGTATAATGTTTTTGACCTGTCGGTCCGTCTGTCAATCCTGTTCTTGTCATTGCAACTCCTCTGAAACCACAGATCAGAATTTCATGTTCACTAGACAAGCTACTCTCATCTTCATATTCACCAGACAAGCTACTCTCATCTTCATATTCACCAGACAAGCTACTCTCAGCTTCATATTCACTAGACAAGCTACTCTCATCTTCATATTCACTAGACAAGCTACTCTCATCTTCATATTCACCAGACAAGCTACTCTCATCTTCATATTCACCAGACAAGCTACTCTCAACTTCATATTCACCAGACAAGCTACTCTCAACTTCATATTCACCAGAAAAGCTACTCTCATCTTCATATTCACCAGACAAGCTACTCTCAACTTCATATTCACCAGAAAAGCTACTCTCATCTTCATATTCACCAGACAAGCTACTCTCAACTTCATATTCACTAGACAAGCTACTCTCATCTTCATATTCACCAGACAAGCTACTCTCAGCTTCATATTCACCAGACAAGCTACTCTCAGCTTCATATTCACCAGACAAGCTACTCTCATCTTCATTCACCTGACAAGCTACTCTCAGCTTCATATTCACCAGACAAGCTACTCTCATCTTCATATTCACCAGACAAGCTACTCTCATCTTCATATTCACCAGACAAGCTACTCTCATCTTCATATTCACCAGAAAAGCTACTCTCAGCTTCATATTCACCAGACAAGCTACTCTCAGCTTCATATTCACTAGACAAGCTACTCTCATCTTCATATTCACCAGACAAGCTACTCTCATCTTCATGTTCACCAGACAAGCTACTCTCATCTTCATATTCACCAGACAAGCTACTCTCAGCTTCATATTCACCAGACAAGCTACTCTCATCTTCATATTCACCAGACAAGCTACTCTCATCTTCATATTCACCAGACAAGCTACTCTCATCTTCATATTCACCAGACAAGCTACTCTCAACTTCATTCACCAGACAAGCTACTCTCATCTTCATTCACCAGACAAGCTACTCTCATCTTCATATTCACTAGACAAGCTACTCTCATCTTCATATTCACCAGACAAGCTACTCTCATATTCATATTCACCAGACAAGCTACTCTCATCTTCATATTCACCAGACAAGCTACTCTCAACTTCATATTCACTAGACAAGCTACTCTCAACTTCATATTCACTAGACAAGCTACTCTCATCTTCAACCTAGGCAGATTTAGTCAGAAGTTTGCATCCTCTGTAAACTGAATATCATTAGATGTGTAGGTAAATCTGTACATCGAATCAAATGCATTCAACATAATGGCTGGTACCTGTAAGAAAATAAAAGCATAAGCAACACAAACAAGGTTGTAAAAACCTGTGGACTTTGTCACCAGACTCTGCCTAGAAAACCAGCAGAACAATATTCAACGAAGTTAATGAAAATAACTTCTGTATGGATTCAGGGAATTTAATTGCACAGTGAGAGATATGGTAACAGTGAAAAATTCTCGAGAGGGACATTAAACAATATACAATCAATCAATATTACTTAAGTGATTTATTACTGTAATAATGCATTACTTATCTCAAAATCACAATCAAGGGAGACAACTCTTAAATTTACTTTTAAAAAATTCTATTTCCAGCAGGAAATTTTATATGATTATCGTTCAAAGAAACTATTGCACACGGAATTTTCTTTCTCAACACAGGACATTTGTGTACCCCAAACAAATCCCCATTTACTGATAATAGATTGCATGGCAATTACAAATCTCTGACTAAATTTGCCAAGGTTGAAGGTGAGAATGCTGGATCGGAATTCTTGGCTAACAAAGATGTCTCTGTATGAGCATTGTGTGAACCTTTTGTTTTTTGTTTTGTTGTGTTTTTAAGTGTTGAGGGAAAGCTCACTGATTCTACTAAAATTTATTTCCTAGAATATTACCACACATACAGTGCCAATTATTTTGTATTGAAGATCTGTGTATGGGACCCAGAAACTGGTCAACAGAAAGGGAAGACATTGACAGGGCATAAACAGTGGATAACATGGCTGGCATGGAAACCTTTTCATCTGTAAGAATATAGATTATGATTATTTATAAGTTTTAGAGTTAGTTACGTATTGTTTGTCTCTTATCAGTGTTATGTTAATTGAGAGTGGAAATTTTCCCTGGGTACATGTTTGAGATTTTGAATTACAAGACTTAGAATTGATGTATTATATTATTATTTTACAGCAATCTTTTCAGTTCCTACTGAATGTCTGTTTGTTTGATTTCAGAGATGCAGATTGCAGATTCCTTGCAAGCAGTTCCAAAGTTTGTTTCGATTTGAAATTTTTCTAGCATAGATAAAAGATAAAAAAAATAATAATATGGGCAATTGTCATTAGCATAAGTTCTTCTTACGTTTCTTTAATAAATATTTACAATCTGAAAAATTCTGCATTTTAGAATTGCTTTGTACTATTACTATAGTTATTGAGTCATTCAACTATAACAAGGCAATGAACTGTAACAGCTCAAATTTTGTCTGTTCACGATTAATAGTGACCTACTATAAAAGAGAACTTTATTTTCTCAGAAATTTGTGACATTGTCTTATCGCGAAATTCTTGTGAATATTTTAACACATATACATAGTGTTGATCAAGGTAGGCATTCTTGAAAAATCATGCCTCATTAATAAATCTCACAGTAATTAAGTCTCAGAAAATATCAATGATATATAGAAATTTGTACATAATGATATGATGTGAAAGTTTCACAATGATATCTGTTTGGTTGTAGGATGGCAGTGTAAAGATTTGGGATACTTTGATGAGCCAATGTCACATCACTTTATCAGGTCACCTGCAATCTGTCACATGTATCAAATGGGGTGGAGCTAACCTCATATACTCCGCCTCCCAGGACAGGACAGTGAAAGTGTGGAGAGCAGAGGATGTAAGTGGGCTTGTCTGAAAGAAAAAAATTATTCAGTCGTTTGTAATGAGTTGGGAAGTGTAAATAACAATACTTTGTTAACATGATTGATGGGATGCTTTGGGACATTTATAACTACTAATATAGATAAGATAAGATAAGATAAGTTTATTCCAATTTTGGGCCCAGAGGGCATAACAGTAAGACATTTTATAAAGAAGGAAATTCAAAAAAGAAAGAAAGTTTACAACATTAACTACAGGTTACATAGACTGCAAACTGCGTGTGGATGCAGCATGTTGGGGAAACAAGTACATACATATATGAATTGCTAATCATGTATATATACAAGTAGATGGACAGTATCAGTATTATACCAATATATGAATAATAAACTATAATGATATATTATGGCTTATACAAGATTTGAATATGACTGAAAATTCAGAGGAATTATACATACCTGATATGCTACATTAAAAAAAAATGGACCATAAATATTGCTCCAGCTGTATTTCTTTGTTGACATGAAATCAAATGGATTGTTGTCATTCTTTGCCCTTGAAAATCTAAAGCTTTATGAAAGTTAGAATGCTCTGAGTATATCTGTTTAGCAGATGCCAATGCAGCATTCATTACTAGGGCTGGGTATCGTTGGAAAATTTCAATACAATATGTATTGCAATACAGAGAGACGATATGCGATACGTATTGACGATACAATATATTTACACTTAATTTTGAGCATTAAAATGATTAAATAATGACAAAAATAAAGCTTCACCTATTCTTTTTGTTTCATTAGTGTTAGCTTGAATTAATCTATCATAAAACAATTGTGCATGAAATTATTAGCTATTTGCTTTTATCAATATTGTTAACATATTTTTCTCTTCATGAAAACAAGGGCATCCACATTCTCTGGCTTTGAACAAATCCTAATTGCTGATACAATATCTCCCTCTCTAAGTCAAAGGCAGCAGAGGAAATTATTTTCAGGATGAATCTGCACAAATGAATTATAACTTCATTTATTTGTTCATATATTTCTTCATACAAAAGTTGCGACTGCAGATCACGTTCGACTCTGATCACTACATACATCATTCATCAAAAGACTTCTCGCCATTTTTCTGGCAGTTAGCTTTATGATGTCATCGCAAATGTGTTGTTAAATTACTTGTACCATCAGAGCTTACGACCTCTGTTCCACAAACGTTACACTTTGGTTTTTTCAAGCTACAAATATGTAATATTTAAAAACTGAGACCACGGTATCGTCACCACGCGCACACTTTCGACACATGTTTGCGTTGTATGCAGTCATGGAGCAAATGACATTTAGATAGTTCGTTCGTATATTTTCAATTTATTTGTTAACTCCTTCATGAAATTTCGCTGTAAGATACGTTAGTAACCACTCTTAATATATTAAACGATACGGGACTCGCTGTATCGGTTATCATATCGCTAAAAAATACCAATGTATATCGATATATCAAGCCAGCCCTATTCACTACCTGTTCGCTTTTAGTTCTA